>NW_006408707.1:3090707-3097248 GCF_000296735.1 Chrysochloris asiatica
GGAAGCAGCAGTCAAGAGATCAGACGACGTATTGCATTAAGCAAATCTGCTGCACAGGAAATTTTTAAAGTGTTGAAGAGCAAAGATGTGATCTTGAGGACTAAGGTGTGCCTGACCCAAGCCATGGTATTTTCAATAACCTCATATAGATGCGAAAGCTTGCCAGTGAATAAGGAAGATCCTAGAAGAATTGATGCTTTGAGTTATGGTGTTGGAGGAGAATATAGAAAGTGCCATCGCTGCCAAAAGAACCAATAAATCTATTTTGGAAGAAGTGCAGCCATAGTGCTCCTTAGAGGCCAAGATGGCCAAACTCCGTCTCTCATACTTTGGACATATTATCAGGAGGCAACAGTCGCTAGAGAAGGATATCATGCTTGGTAAGATGGAAGGTCAGAGAAAAAGAGGAAGACCCCCCATAAGATGCATTGGCCAGGTGGCAGCATCGATGGGCTCAAGTGTGGCAACAGTAGTGAGGTTGGCCCAGGATCGGACATTGTTTCATTCTGCTGTGCATAGGGTCACTATGAGTTGGTGCTGACTCGATGGCACCTAACAACACCAGATTAATTTTACAAAAAATACTAAAGGGTGTTCGTTGAATGAGAACCCACAACAACTTGATATTAACATACACGACAACAATAACAAGTACACAGTTCAGATATAGAAGCATCCAAAATAAAACAAACCTACAAAACTGGAAATAGGGAACCAGAGACACCAATTTATAGTGAAGTCAGCTACAGAGCAAAAAGAGGGACGAGTGTAGATACAGAACTTCTAAATTACAAAGAAACCAAGTAGATTTCAAGATAAAACACACTGGTTTAAATGAGGAACAAAATTAATAAATTACAGGGTAATCTCAAAGAAAATGAAAATACCTTCACATCAAAATAAAAAAGAGGAAAATCAGAAAGATTTAGTAAACAGTAACACAATGTCAATTAAGAAAATTAAAACAGTACAGCATTTTATATGGAACTAAGAAACTGGTAACACTACAAAAAAGCACACAGCAAAATGACAGTAATCAATTCATATCTATCAATAACTATGCTGAATATAAATGGGTTAAATGCACCAGTAAGGAGATAGAGAGTAGCAGAATGGTTATAAACTTTGGTACAAACACACAGTGGATTGTTGTTATGTGCCGTGGAGTTGGTTCCGACTCATAGCGACCCTGTACAGGGTTTCCGAGGCTGTAAATCTTCATGGGAGCAGAACGCCTCATTTTTCTCCCTCAGAACAGATGGTAGTTTCAAACTGCTGACCCTAAGGTTCACAGCCCGATTCATAACCACTACTCTACCAGAGCTCCTTACACAATGGATTACGACCCCATATTGAAGAATAATGACCAGTCTACAAAAAAACCTCATAAAATGGATCAGCCTAGATGACATTATGCTGAATAAAAGTAGTCAGTTACAAAAGGGCAAATATTGTATGACACCACTGTTATAAAAACTTAAGATTTTCTCACCAATAGAAACTTTATATAATGCTTTACCAGGGCTATGAGAAAAGGGTAATTTATATCCTGGGTAGAGGGTAGATACATAGTAACTTGGGTGATTGGGAAGGAATATAAAACAAGAGGGAGTTTGGCACAGGAAAGATGAAGGTAGTGGAAGACACAGGGAGGAGTGTAAGAGGTAAAGTGAATAGAGGTAAATATTAAATGATGGTACATGGAAGGGATTAGATCATTGTAATTATACTAAGTGTGTCATATGTTGAATGGGGGACTGGTGATCTGTTCTATAAACCTTCATTCAATTCACAATAATTTAAAAAAAACAACAACAGGAAAATACATTATGTAGGAAGAAAGAAAAAAGTCATTAAAAATATAGGAAAGTTGTAACCATGGCAATGAAAAGATATATGAGAGAATGAATGTAAAACTAATGTTCTCCCATGTAAACTATCACATAATTCACATTAAAACATTTAAGAAGAAGAAGAAAAAAAAGATAATGGATTTTTTCCACACAAAAAAGATAGGAAAGAAAGAAAAAGAAAAAGACCAAAATAGAGTCAGAAGAAACTCTAAAATTGGCTCTTCTGTGTAGTGAATGGAAGAAATGAATAAATAAAAGAGTTGAACAGAAAATTTCAAAGGACAAAGTCAAGTATTATAATGAAATATGGAAAGACTTGTTGTCAGAAAACCAAAAAGGTTGAAGAGGCTCAGCATTTCTCAAGCTGAAAGAATTGAAGAAAAAAAATCTAAACTTTATCTTCAATATTGAAGGATTCTCTAGGAAAAATATTGAATGATGCAGAAAACATAAAGAGAAGATGAAAGGTATACACAGAGTCACAGTACCAAAAAGAAATGGTCAACGTTCAACCATTTCAAGAGGCAGTATATGATCAAGAACTGATGGTTCTGAAGGAAGAAATCCAAGCTTTCCTGAAGGCATTGGTGAAAAACAATTTTCCAGCAATGGAGTTCTGGTGTGGCTCTGTAGGATAGGCACTGTACTGCTAACCAGAAGGTTCTAATCGCTCCTCAGAAACCCTACATAAAGTCACTATGAGTCAGAACTGACTCGATGGCACTTAGCAACAACAACAATGACTTGATTGAATACAAATAAAAAATTTCCAAGAAACTCATGAAGCACTGGAGGTGCTCACTCATCTATCCAAACAATTTAGAAGACAGCTATCTGGCCAACTCATTGGACAAGATCCATATTTGTGCCCATTCCAAAGAGAGATAATGCAGCAGAATGTGTAAATCATTGAACAATATCATTAATATTACATGCAAGTAAAATTTTGCTGAAAATAATTTTTAAATGACAGCAACAGTACATCAACAATTCAAGCCCGATTCAGAAATTCAAGCCAGATTCAGAAAAGAACATGAAACAAAGGATATCATTGCTGGCACCAGATGGATCTTGACTGAAAGCAGAGACTACCAGAGAAATGCTTACTTATGTTTTATTGACTGTGCAAAGGCTTTCAATGGTGTAGGTCATGATAAGCTATAGAAAACATTGTGAAGAATGGATATTCCAGACCACATAATTATGCTTATGAGATCAAGAAGCAGTAGTCATTCAAACAGAATACTGAATGGTTTAAATTAGAAAAGGTGTGTGCCAGGGTTGCATCGTTTCACCATACTTATCCAATCTGCTCGCTGAGTAAATGATTTGAAAACCTGGAGCATATGAAGAACAATGTGGTATGAGCATTGGAGGAAAACTATTAACAACCTGCAATAAGCAGATTATACAACGTTGCTTATTGAAATGAAGAGGACCTAAAATACTTACTGATGAAGATCAAAGACCATAGACGTCAATATATATTGCTCTTCAAAGTAAAGAAAACAAAAGTCCTCACTACTGGACCAATAAACAACATCCATATCAATGGAGAAAAGATTGAAGTTAAAGACTTCATTTTGTTTGGATCCACAATCCACACTCATGGAAGCAGCAGTCAAGAAATCAAAACCCTGTATTGCATTTGGTCAATCTGCTGCACACAACCTCTTTAGAATGTTAAAGAGCAAAGATATCAGTTTGTGGACTAAGGTGTGCCTTTTCAACTCACAGTATTTTAAGTGGTCTCATATGCCTGTGAAAGTTGGAGAGTGAATAAGGAAGATCATAGAAGAATCGATTCATTTGAGTTATGTTGTTGGAGAATATTCAAATTACTATGGACTGCCAGAAGAACAAACAAATCTTTATTGGAAGAAGTAAAGTCAGAACTCTCCTTAGAAGTCAGGATGGCAAGACTTTGTCTCTCATAAATTGGACATATTATCAGGGACAGATGGACCTTGGTAAAGTGGAGAGTCTGTGAAAAAGTGCAAGACCCTCCGTGAAATGGATTGGCGCAGTGGCAGCAGCAATGGACTGAAATGTTAACAACAATTCTGAGGATGAAGCAGGACCTGACAGTTCTGTTATCTGGATAACACCTAACAACAACACTGGATGTATGCAAGCTTCCAACCTTTTGTTGTGTGATGTTGTAGAATAAGCTTTGGACTGCTAACTGCAAGTTTAGCAGTTCAAACCCACCAACCGTTCCTTGGAAATAGGGTTGCTATGAACTGGGACCGATTTCACAGTCCTTAACAAGAACAACAAAATAAACTGAACCCTTTACCACTGAGCTGATTCTGACTCATAGCAGCCCCATGTTCTACATAGTAGAATTTCTCCTTAGGATTTAAAACTTTTTTAACTTATATTTATGTTTTATTGATTTGCGACTCTCCATGTACTCAGGGAAAAATAATGTCATTCCCTGTAGGTGATTTGCTCTATTAGACCTCATGGGGGACAAGAGTTCTTTGCTTTTTTTATTTTTTTTCTCTGACAAGGTAAAGGCTCTTGTCTTACTCTTTGAATATTTTAATGTGTTTTAGATGAAGGTTTACAAACAGTTTCCCAGTCAACAATTCATACACAAATTGTTCTAGACATTGGTTGCTATCCCTACTTTCTGTCAGATGTTTCCCCATTTCCACCCTGCCTTCGGCAGGTCTATCCACCAGTTTCCCTGCCCCTTCCTTGCCTTCTCATTTTTGTTTTGGGCAGATGTTACACATTTGATCTTAGATACTGAGAAGCACATTCCTCCTGGGTGTCATTGTTTATTTCATAGACTAATCTACTGGCTGAAGGGTGACCTCTCATTTCTAAATTAAAAGGGGTGTTTTGGGGTAATATTCTCTATAGTTCTTCCAGTCTTCATCAGTTTGGTAAGGTTGGTCTTTTTGTATGCATTTGAGTTTTAGTCTACATTTTTTTTCCCATTCTAACTGGAACTTTCATTGTGTTCTTGGCCAGAGCAGTAGGTAGAGGTAGCCAGACACTAACTAGTTCTTCTGGTCTCAGGATAGAAGAGGCTGTGGTTCATGGGAGCCATTAGTTCTGTGGACTAATTGTTTTCTTGAATCTTTGATTTTCTTTGTTCTAGACAGGAGACCAGTATTTGTATCTCAAATGGTTGCTTGCAGGCTTCTAAGATCACAGACTACTCATCAAATTAGGATCTAGAATATTGACTGTATTTCTGCTCCTGTAAAGATATACAGCCTTGGAAACCCTGCACAGGGTCGCTGTGAGTCAGAACCGACTCCATAGCACATAACCACCACCACCATGAGCTACTTTATACCAGTTGACCTAGCTTTTCCCCTGCGACTATTGTCCCAAGTTTTCAAAGCTCCATAGAATTTTCTTGACTGTAATCTTTTTATTTTATTTTAATTTAATTAATTAATTTATTTTATGTTTTATTGTGAATTATATGATAATTTACATGGGGGAACTTTAGTTTTACATTCATTCCATCGTATATCATCTCATTGCCATGGTTCCAATCTCCTCCATGCATCATCAACCACCCAAAGGGTATATCCCAGAAACCCGCCCCCTACACTTCCCCCTCCTCCCCCCAGTTTTCGGTCTACAGTCCCTTTCTCTCTCTGGGTCCAAAGTCCCCAGTTGCTTCATCACTCCGCGTCATCATCTCTGCCTCCATCTCAGGCATCTCTGTTTCTCTGGGTAGGGTCCTGCTCTTGGCTCCTCTCCATTGATGGTCCCAGAGGTCTCTGCTCCTATCCTGGAGATTTAATCACTCCCTTCCTTGTTACAAAACTTCTACCTTTGCATTTCCAACCCTCATAGTCCATCCTGATAAGCATTATTCACTACAGTATCACGAGTTACCCATCTGTATCTCCTTTTAGCAGCTCCGCCCAGACAGATTGAATAGTACCTACTGGAGATGCTCCCTAGCACTAGGTTCCCTCTTGAAAGTTTGTAAGTCAGTCACTTCTTGCCTTTGTAGTCCCCCCCTCCCAATTTGAGTATCCAATGTCCAAGCTGCCCTTCTCTATCCACTCTGTGTGTGTGTGGGTGTGTGAATGTTTGTTGCTGTGAGGATTTGTTCCATCTTTTGAGTCGCTACTCCATAGGTATAGGTGAAGTCCATCAGACTGTATTAGCTCACTCTTTTTTTTTTTTTTCCCTCTTCTTTCCTCTCCTGGTTGAGCTCCGATCGTCGAGTCATCCGGTCCAGGTCACGTGGGTATCATTTGCAAGTGTGGGCACTCCTGTGCATATGTCCTCTCTTCCCGTTAGCCGGTAGCTGCACTCTCCTCTCGAGTCCTCCATGGCCACACCACTGACTCTGGGCCCGAGAGTCCCTAGGTCTCTTCACACTGCTTGCCAACCGGGTCCCCAATTGGGTCCACAGAAGTCCACTGAGCATTGTAGGGCTTAGCTTGCTGCTTCATTGCTGCTTTTACCCCACTTCCCCCCATCGGTGATGTGTGTGGTTACCAATCAGAGCGTGCATTTCCGTTGAGTCTTAGTCTTGGAAGGTGGTCTGTGTTGAGAGGACCTGGCCACTTGCCTTGATGTTTTCTAGGGAAGCGATTTGTTTGTTCTTGTAATAACAGTCCATCTGCCTCCATGTTTCCTGCAGGTCTTTCTTTCAAGAGGTATCCTTTATTCTTCTAGCCGCTCCAGGCTGGTCTGCTCAT
>NW_006408707.1:3099031-3099695 GCF_000296735.1 Chrysochloris asiatica
GGGCAAATTATTGAATGATGCAGAAAGCATCAAGAGAAGATGGAAGGAATACACAGAGTCACTGTACCAAAAGGAAATGGTTAATGTTCTATCGTTTCAAGAGGTTGCATATGATCAAGAGCCAATGGTACTCAGGGAGGAAGTCCAAGTTACATTTAAGGAATTGGCAAAGAACAAGGCACCAGGAACTGATGGAATAAAATTTGAAATCTTTCAAGAAAGTGAGGCAGCACAGGAGGCACTCATCTCTGCCAAGAAATTTGGAAGACAACTATCTAGCCAACTGATTGGATGAGATGGATATTTGTGCCTATTCCAAAGAGAGATGACCCAACAGAATGTGGAAATCATCGGACAATCTCTTTGATATCTCAAGCAAGTAAAGTCTTGCTAAAGGTAATACAGAAACAGGACAATCACACATTGACAGAGAACTTCCAGAGGTTCAAGCTGGATTCCGAAGAGGCCGTGGAACAAGGGATATCATTGCTGATGTACGATAGATCTTGGCTGAAAGCAGAGATGATCAGAAAGATGTTTACCTGGGCTTTATTGACTACGCAAAGGCTTTCGATTGTGTGGATCATGACAAGCTATGGGCAACATTGTGAAGTATGAGTATTCCAGAACACTTAATTGTGCTCATGAGGAATCTGTACCTGGA
>NW_006408707.1:3099795-3136582 GCF_000296735.1 Chrysochloris asiatica
GGGTGTTTCTGACTATTCCTTTCTCTCCCTCTCCAGTGTCTACTCTATATTATACTGCAAGGGAAACCAAGATTAAAACAAACAAACAAACAAAAACAGTCAAGCATCTTAACAGGATTCCCTCCCCCATTCCAACCATGACTCAATCCCTGTATCTCAGAGCCCTGCCGTTCCAAGGCTGTGCATATATCGTCCTTTATCTCTGTCCCCTTTTGACTGTTGTCGGGGGCCGACCTCGACATGGGGGTTTAGTTCACGAAGTTGGGAGATCTGGTGGCGACAGTGACAAATAAAGAATACACACAAAGACACAACAAGAGAGACAAGAAGACAGCCCGAAACCAGAGTGGATGCGACACTGGACTACCGGCATCATGGCCCCTGCAGGCAGTAAAGCACCGCCCTGCAAACCTTAATGCATGCCTTGCCAGCTGTAACGCCTCGCATGCCAGCCGTAATGCATGCGGGCTTTGGTCTGTGCCCCCATTTTATTTTGGGGAGGAGCTTTACAAAAGGAAGACGGGGTTTGTTAAGATGGGGTACAGAAGTGAAATGTGATTAATCGTTCAACACAGGACACAAGGATTTACAGGTACAAATTCTAAAACATACATCACAAATTGTCTTGATAATCTAACATCCGTAATTTTCCAGAAATTCAAGCAAATTATTACATGGTAGTTTTCAGGTTCGAATCCCAGGGCAGCAACTGGGTTTCTCCAGGCTAATTAACATACCTATAGCACCTAATCTCGAATGGGCAAAGGTGAAAAGGATTGAAAGGAATCCCGCTGTGTCAGCGGCCAGGTTTGCAGGAGGAAGCAAGAGGCCTAGCTGAATGGTTTGCACATAAAGGCTATCTGGGAAGGCTGACGCATTGTTCTTTAGATAAAGTCCCAGAAATTTGTCTCCAGAGCTTCTTAGCAAACTTGTTTTTGGAACTTTTTACAGTCTCGGCTTTAGGAGCAGTTTAATATTTGTCCATGTAATAAGTTAATATCAAACATAACTAAATAATTTGGTAAAGAACAGTTTGGATGAGTTTGCCCAGTGGCCAGAGTCTGTTCCTCAGAGAGATTTGTTCTTAGAACCTTACAAACTGCTAACACAGTGGAGACATTGAGAGACACACATTAAGAAACCATTTTCTCAGAGGCTGCAATTATAGGGGTATGAAGCATAGAGGGAATTAATAGGACTAAAGAGAATTATACAGAGCTAGCCCCACAGTGAGTTCGTAACAGCCAATGACCCCGGACATCCGGAGGTTACTTCCTTGAGCCCACAGGGTCTCTGACCACCAGGTTGGAGCGCGGCCACATGCTGGAATTTTCGTCCATGACACTGGTCCTCAGCACTCCAATACCTGTGGTCTGTAACAGACTGTGATCTTTTATGGAAGCAAATCACCAAGCCTTTCTTCTGTGCCACTAAGTGAGTTTGAATTGTTAATCTTTATAGATTCACAAAGCACTTGTGCCACCCAAGTCCTGCCCCCCACACCCCATATCCAAGAGCAAAGAGTATTTGCCACTCAGGGATTTTTGCAACACCCAGAATGTTACTACTAATGGTTTAATAATAATTTTATTATAATTATTCTGAGATTAACATTTTGAGTTAGATGATTTACGCTTATATGCCTTGAGGTCTTTATTTGAAAGTATGGAATTCTGGGAAGAAGGTGGTGGTAATGTGCCTTGGAGTTGGTTTTGACTCACAGCTACCCTGCATAGGGTTTCCAAGGCTGTAAATCTTTTTCCCTCAGAGTAGCTGGTGGGTTTGAACTACTAACCTTTTTGTTAAGGGTTCAGTGTTTATTGTACAGTGCCACCAGGCACTATAATAGTTACTCTAGGTTTGGTCTAACAAAGAACTACTTCTTAGTGTCTCTCCTTCCCAGAATTCCATACTTCCAAATAATGACTTTATGGGAGATAAACTGGAATCATTAAACTCAAAATGCTAATCCCACAATAATTGCAATAAACATGATTGTGGAAACCATTAATAGGAACAACGAAGTTGATCCTGACTCTATGTATATATTTTTACCTTGTGGATTCATTGGGAACTTGTGATTATATCTGTATCCTGCAAGCAATGTTAACACTCAGTCAATGGATTTAATCAATGTGTACAAATCAATCACAAGAATCAGGCCCAAATCCCATTCTCCACCCTACCACCATCTTCTTCTGAGTGGCAGCAGTTTTTGTGTAAAGTTTTGTCTAAATTCTTAGAAAGTTTTTCAATTCTTCACTTTGTTTTTCCAAGTAGAATCAGCCTATCTTTTCAATTCCACCATCTCTGTGGTGAGGTTAGTAACACTGACCAAATTGCTTCTTCACTCTCAAAGTTGTCTAGAAGATTTATTAATTTAAAAATGATTTGATTTGGAAAGATTTGGTACTTTATAAAAATCTGTGCTATTATTTACTACATGAATAACTTTAATTGCATGGTATTCTGGTCTAAAGATGAGGCTTTCTGCTCCTGTAAAGACTTACAGCCTTGGAATCCCTATGTAGTGTATGGTGCTGTGGGCTAATGAACTGGACTGCAAAGTAGATTTGAATAGCAGGTTGGTGGTTCAAGCTCACCAGTCACTCCTCAGAAACCCTATACAGGGTTGCTATGAGTTGGAACTGATTCTATGGCATGCAGCAATAGCAGGGACACTTAAATAATCATAGAGGTAACAAATGACTAAGAAGAAATAAGACAGGTTTCAAATGAGGAGAGAAAATAACATGATAAGGTAAAAACTATGTATATGTAGTTTAGAACACAAATTATGATTTTTTTTTTTGTGTGTGTGTGTGTGGCTTAAGCATAGCTATTTCACAAACAACATTTCATTAAATGTGACCTGAAAAAATACATTTAAATTAATCCTCTATCTCTGACATGTTTTTCTATAATTGGTTTTGCAACTTGTGAAATGTTTTCTGGAAGATTACTTAGAATTAGCCTTTCTATGTTTCCATCCATAAATTATCTGAGTGATATTAAGACATTGTACCGGAAGAAAAAAAGAGAATATGAATCTAGGCTTATAAATTATAAATGCAATATTATCTGTGAACCCTAACATGCCAGCCACATTCCTAGTCTGAATTTTCTCTAACAGTAGAGTCAGGCAGAGACTTGTGCCTTTGCAATTGTTTTCTAATGGTTTCTGATGAGCATTGATCAGAAGCTTTCCTTCTTAATATTCACACCCAGGAAAGACACACATTTCTACCTGGAGGACTTCTAGGATGGATTTTCCAAGAAAATATAACTTTATCCGTGAATGCTAAAAATCTAGGATTTAAACAATTTTTTACATTGGAGCTGAAGGATAATACACAAGACCGCAAGATCAGTTTCAGCCACAAGGACGGTGGTTCAAACCTACTAGCCATTCCTTGGAAACCCTACACAAGGTTGCTGTGAGTCTGAACTAACTTGATGGCACTTAGCAACAACAACAATAACATTCTTATAATAAAACCATATAAAACACAAAAGGCTGCATGCATTTATGTTCTGGGATGGAGGAACCCTCACTCACTCTGCAGAAACCTGGATAATGATCCCTGGACTTCAATCCTGGACCACTTAGACTTTTCAAAAAGTCTGCATACTATCTGTATTTGTATATTTCCTTAAATGGTTTAATAAAAAAAAACCCAAAACCAAATAAAGAACTACAACAAAAAATCTTAAATGAAGTTTTATTTTCTTCTTTTAAAAAGAAAAATTTATGTCAGAACTCCAAAGGCAGAAAAATACTATCACTTGCCTTGTTGTTGTTGTTATTGTTGTTAGGTGCCATCGAGTTGGTACTGACTCATAGCGACCCTACGCAAAACAGAATGAAACACTGCCCAGTCCTAGGCCAGCCTCACAAATGTTGCTATGCTTGAGCCCATCTCATTGGGGTTCTTCCTCTTTTTCTCTGACCCTCTGCTTAACCAAACATGATATCCTTCTCCAGTGACTGGTTCCTCATGGTAATATGTCTAAAGTATGTGCAATGAAGTTTGGCCATCCTGGCTTCCAAGGAGCACTCTGGCTGTACTTCTTCCAACACAGATTTGTTTGCTTTTTTTGCAGTCCATGGTACTTTCGATATTCTCCTCCAACACCATAGCTCAAATGCATCAATTCTTCTAAGATCTTCCTTATTCACTGTCCAGCTTTTACATGCATATGAGGTTATTGAAAATATCATAGTTTGATTAAACTGACATCTTTACTCTTCACATGCATATGAGGTTATTAAAAATACCATGGTTTGATTAAACTGACATCTTTACTCTTCAACACTTTAAAGAGGTCTGTGCAGCAGATTTGCCTAATGTAATATGTGGTTTGATTTCTTGATTGATGATTCCATGAATGTTGATGGTTGGTCCAAGCAAAATGAAGTCTTTGACAACTTGAATCTTTTCTCCATTTATATGGATGTTGTTTACTGGTCCAGTGGTAAGGGCTTTTGTTTTGTTTACATTAAGATGCAACCTATACCAAAGGCTCTGGTCTTTGATCTTTATCAGTATGTATTTTAAGTCCTACTCCCTTTCAGCAAGCAAAGTTGTATCATCTGCATATTGCAGATTGTTATTGAGTCTTCCTCCAATCCTGATGCCACATTTTTCTTCATATAATCCAATTTCTTGAATTATTTGCTCAGTATACAGATTCAAGAAGTAAGGTGAAGCAATACAACCCTGGCACACACCTTTCCTAATTTTAAACCATTTGGTGTTCCCTTGTTTTGTTTGAACAACTGCCTCTTGGTCTATGCACAGGCTCCTCATGAGCACAAGTAAGTGTTCCGGAATACTCATACTTCGCAATATTGTCCATAGCTTGTCATGATCCACACAATAGAAAGCCTTTGAATAGTCAATACAGCGCAGGTAAACATCTTTCTGATATTCTTTGCTTTCACCAAAATCCATCTGATGTCAGCAATGATATCCCTTATTCCACGTCTTCTTCTGAAACCAGTTTCAACTTCTGGAAGTTCTCAGTCAGTGTATGTTTGTAGCCATTTTTGTATTGCCTTTAGTAAAAATTTACTTGCATGGGGTATCAATGATATTGTCCGATGATTTCCACATTCTGTTGGGTCATCTGTCTTTGGAATGGGTACAAATACAGATCTGTTTCAGTCACTTGTCCAGGTAGTTGTCTTCCAAATTTCAGGCATAGACAAGTGAGTGCCTCCAATGCCACATCAGTTTGTTGAAAGATTTCAATTTGTATTCCATCAATTCCTGGTGCCTTGTTCTTTGCCAGTGCCTACAATTCACCTTGGACCTCTTCCTTCAGGATCACAGGTTGTTGAAATGGCGGAACATTGACCATTTCTTTTTGGTACAGTGGTTCTGTGTATTTAATTCATCTTCTCCTGAACCTTTCTGCATCATTCAAGAATTTGCCCAAAGAATCCTTCAATAACGCAAGTTGAGGTTTGATTTTTTTTCTGCAGTTCCCTCAGCTTGAGAAATGCTGAGCGTGTTCATCCCTTAGGGTTTTCTAACTCCAGATCTTTGCACATTTTGTTACAATATTTTAACTTGTCTTCTAGAGCTGACCTTTGAATTTTTCTCTTCAGCTTTTGTACCTCCTCACTTTTTCTATTTGCTTTAGCATCTCTGGAGAGCAAATTTCAGAGTCTCTTCTGACATCCATTTTGATCTTTTCCCTATTTCCTGTCTTCTTAATGACCTTTGGCTTTCTTCATGTATGATGTTCTTGATGTCATCACACAACTCTTCTGGTTTTCAGTTTTTAGTGTCTAATGCATCAAATCTGTTCTTCAGATGAGCTCTAAATTCAGGTGCGATACATTCAAGGTCAAATTTTGGCCCTTGTCAACTTGTTTTCATTTTCTTCAGCTTCAACCTGAATTTGCATATGAGCAGTTGATGACCTGTTCCACAGTCTGCCCCTGGCCTTGTTTTGGGGGATGATATTGAGCTTTTCCACCGTCTCATTCCACAGATGTAGTCAATTTAATTTCTGTATTTTCATTCTGGTGAAGTCCATGTGTATAGTTGTCTTTTATGTGGTTTAAAAAAGATATTTGTAATGAACAAATCATTGGTCTTACAAAATTCTATTATGCCATATCCAGCATCGTTTATATCACCAAGGCCTTATTTTCCAACCACTGATCTTTGTTTTCAACCCTTTTCATTCCAGTGTCAGCAATTATCAACACATCTTGATTTCATGTTTGAACAATTTAAGACTGAAGAAGTTGGTAGAAATTCTTCAATTTCATTTTTATTGGCTTTAGTGATTGGTGCATAAATTTGAGTAACAGTGTTATTAATTGGTCTTCCTTGTAGGTGTATGGATATTATCCTATCACAGACAGTGTGTAATTCATGACTGATATTGATATGTTCTTTTTGATCATGAATGTGATGCCATTTCTCTTAAATTTGTCATTCTCAATACAAATTCAAAATGGCCAACACCAGTACATTTCAGCTCACTAATGCCTAGAATATTGATGTTTATGCATTCCATTCCATTTTTGACAATTTCCAATTTTCCTAGAATCATACTTCATACATTCCATGTTCTGATTATTAATGGATATTTACAGCTCTTACTTTGCATTTTGTGTTGTGCTCATTCAGCACATGAAGGTCCTGAGGACTTTACTCCATTTGCGTCATCACAGTCAACTCTACTTTGAGGAGGCAGTTCGTCCCCAGTTGCATTTTGAGTGCCTTCCAACCTGAAGGCTCATCTTCCCGCACTATATCTGACAGTGCTATTCATAAGGTTTTCAGTGACTAAATATTCACAAGTTGTCTGTCTCTCCTTCTTCCTAGTCTGTCTTCTTCTAGAAGCTCATCTCAAACCTGTCCACTGTGGGTGACTCTGCTCGTATTCAAAATACCTGTGGATAGCTTCCAGAATCACAGCAACACACAAGCCACCACAGTACAACAAACTGACAGACAAGTGGTGTCTTGCTTGGAGATAACTATAAAATTAAAAATAGTTAAAATAAAACAAATTAGTAAATTCTAGCTGTCAAATGCACTAAGCCCTAACCTTGCTATTTGTTAAAAAAGACTCTGGCAAGTTGGTAAGAGACATTTTAACACCACTTGAGTTCTAAAATTTGGTTTGATAAGGGAATACATTTCTTAAACGGAACTCAATATTACGTCACATCTCTTTACCTCTTGGGAGCAAGGTGGCCCCATATGATAAGTTCAAGCCTACCAGCCATACCACATCAGAAAGATAAGCAATATTTACAGCCTCAGAAACCCTACACAGGGCCACTATGAGTCAGAACCAATTTGATGGGACTTACCAATAACAAATCTACCTCTTATAATCATCTCTAATGGCAGCAGAGTTATAAGACCTAAAGTTTGGGAAACAGAGTAGATGTCATTCTGCACATTTCTGATTTGACATTGTTTCCATTTCTTTGCCCATGTTTTTAAAGAGGATTTGCTGAGTTATTTTGAATGATAGTGGTATTAACTGGTCCTTTTAGTAGGTATTTGGATATTATCCTATCACAGAGAGCATTGTACATCAAGATAATTCTTGAAATGTTCTTTGTGATGATGACTGTGATGTTATTCCTCTTGCGTTTGATATTCCCAGCATAGTAAACCATATAATTGTCAGATTCAAACTAGCCAATACCTGGCCATTTCAATTCTCTAATGCCTAGGATATCAATTTTTATGTGTTCCATTTCATTTTTGACAACTTCCAATTTTCCTTGATTTATACTTTGTTCAGTGAATGTTCTGATTATTAATGGATGTTTATAAGTATTTCTCCTCATTTTGAGTTTTGCTCCATTAGCAAATGAAAGTCCTGAAAGCTTTCTCCATTTGCCTCATCACAATCAACTTTACTTTGAGGAGGCAGCTCTTCGTTTTATCCTGAGGGGCTCATCTTCTGGCACTATATCTGTCATTCGGATTCTATTCATAATGTTTAAATAGTCAATATATTGTTTTAAGTTTTTATTGTGAGTGGATTTACAGTTTATTGTGAAAGTTTACAGGGCAGATCATTAGTTTTACATGCAACAAATCATGTACAATGATTATAATCATTAACAGTATTTATACTGTTAATGGTATTTCTATTTATTTTAGCTCTTTTTCAAAAAAACACTTATGCGTATATAATTATTTACACCACCAAAGAGCACATTCTGCAGGTCTGCCTCCTGGCCCCAGGTCTCAGCTGCTCACTCTTTCCATGTGCCTATCTCTGCCTCCATCTCTGGTGTCACTGCTTCTCTCGATAAAGTCTCGCATTCTACTTGTGCACTTCTCCCTTGATGGTCCTAGGGTCCTCTGTTTCTGGACTGTAGGACTAACTACTCCCCCATTTTGTTACAAAACTACTTTTACAATTGTGATGCTCACAATTAGTCATGATAACACTATTGAATCATAAGAATCTTATTCCCATCTCTTTTTATCAGACCCATCTAGACAAGATGAAAATTTTTCAGGGAGGACTCTTTCTTCCCCCCCACACTCTTTTTTTTTTTTTTTTAATGTTTTATTGTGAGTTATGTGATAGTTTACATGGGAGAACATTAGTTTTACATTCATTCTATCGTTTATCGTTTTATTGCCCTGGTTTCAATCCCCTTCATGCATCATCAACCAACCAAAGGGTATACCCTGCAAATCTGCCCGCCCCCCTCCCAGTCATCAGCACACAGCCCCTCTCCCTCTCTGGATCTAAAGTCCCAGCTGTTCCATTGCTCTATGTCATTGTCTCTGCCTCCATCTCAGGCATCACTGCTTCTCTGGGTAGGGTCCCGCACTCCGCTCTTCTCCGTTAATGGTCCTAGGGACCTCCGCTCCTAGTCTGGAAAATGAATCACTCCCTTCCTTGTTATAAAATGTCTACCTTTACAATTCCAACCCTCACAATCAGTCCTGATAACAATTATTCACAAATTGTATCACAAGAGACCCATCTGCATTTCATTTCATCAGCCCTGCTTAGACAGATTGGATACTACTCACTGGAGATTCTGCCTTCCTCCTGACCCTATGGCTCTAGGTTCCCTCTTGAAAGCTTGTAAGCCAGACACTTCTTGCCTTTGTAAACCGCCACCACCACCAACCCACCCCATTTTGGGTAGACAATGTCCAAGTTGCCCATCCCTGTCTACTCTTCCTCACACACTCTTAAACGAAACTCCCTTTTGAAACCTTGTAAGCCAGTCACTTTGGGCCTTTATTGCCCCCTCATTTTAGATAGCCAATGTCTAAATTGCCCGTCCCTATCTACCCTGTATACAAAGGGGACAGAATTGATATTTGATGTGAAGACTCCTTCCCTCTGTTTGTATTTAGAGCTACTACCTCCATGAGCAGAGATGTCAGCTTGAGGACTAAGATGCGCCTGACCCAAGCCATGGTATTTTCAATAACCTCATATGGATGCGAAAGCTGGACAGTGAATAAGGAAGACCGTAGAAGAATTGCTGCCCTTGAGTTGTGGTGTTGGAGGAGAATACTAAAAGTGCCATGGACTGCCAAAAGAACCAATAGATCTTTTTTGGAAGAAGTGCAGCCAGAGTGCTTCTTGGAGGCTAGGATGGCTAAGCTTCGTCTCTCATACTTTGGACATATTGTCAGGAGGGAACAGTCGCTGGAGAAGGATGTCATGCTGGGTAAGATGGAGGGTCAGAGAAAAAGAGGAAGACCCCCAACGAGATGGATCAGCCAGGTGGCATCATTGGTGGCGTCAAGTGTGGCAGCGGTGGTGGGGTTGGCCCAGGATTGGACATTGTTTCGTTCTGCTGTGTATGGGGTTGCTATGAGTCAGTTCCGACTCGATGGAACCTGACAACAACAACAACAACCTCCATGAGTATAGGTCAAGTTCATCAAATTGTAGCAATTTACTCTCATTTCCTTTATCAAAAACTCTTTGTTTTTTAAATCTTCCTCTAGTCAAGTTCTGATTATCAAGCCATCAAGGCTAGATCAAATGGCTACTATCTGCAACTTTGGGTGTTTTTGTGCTTCTCCCCTCACTTCATAGAAGCTGAATGCATCACTCGCAGCTCTAGCACTCTGTGACTATGGGCTCAGGTGTCCCCAGGTCTCACCACACTTTGGACCAACTAGCCCTTCCTCTTCTCTATCTCATCTCCAGGTGAATGGGAGTCTATGGAGTGTGGTTGAAGTCAGTCCATTTCTTCATTGCTGCCTTTCCCCTTCTTCCACTCACCAATAGACCAATGTGGGCATCAGCAAGCTTACATGCCTACTCATGTGTTCCCTTTGAGTTTCAGTCTTGAGGGAGGAGGGGGTTGTCCCTAAGGGACTTGATTGCTTGCCTTGATGGCTTCCAGGTGAACAGCTTGCTTATTCTTGTAGTAGCCAGTCATATTGCCATTTTTGTTTTGCTTTTTCCTGGTGATCTTTTTTTGAATGTGTATGTTCTGTCACTCTAGCGGTTCCAGGCTGGTCTGCTTGTTCTTTCTAGTGGGAATATCCCACTTTAGGAGGTTCTAGATGGGGCTCAGGATTCCACCTAAGGTCTTATACACTGCAAAGGCTCCGCAAGTAGCCTTTTTCATTGGGCAAGTTGTGAACCCTTTTTAGCGATTCCATTTAGTTATAGGCTGAAGATAGGCTTATAAGCTTTCTGTATTCCCATTTCTCGACATTCCTTTCTATACCACTCAAGTGTTTATTTTACAACAGTAGGCAAAGGAAACCAATATTCATAAGACAGTCAAGCTTCTTAGTATTATTTGCCCTTTTCAGACTATGCCTTAATTCCTGTATTACAGAGCCCTGTTCTTCCAAGGTTGAGCATTCATTACTATTTACCTTTGTCCCATTTAGCCCATGCAAACCGGTCTCAGTGTTCCCCTATCTATCTTGTTCTTCTACTCCCTCCCTCTTCTTGTGCATTACCCTACCCAGCCCCTGAATTATGATGTGTCTGCCCCTACCCTGTGCTCTACTGTTGCCTTTCTCCACCTCCCGCACCCTCCCACCCTACTCCCACGGGTAACCAACAAAGAATTTTTTTCCCTTTTAGTATGCATATCTTTTCTTAAGCTTTTACAATAATGGTCTTATGCAATATTTGTCCTTTTGTGACTATTTCAGTCAGCATAATGTCCTCAAGGTTCATCCATGTTATGTGGTGGCTTACAGCTTCCTTGATATTCTTCAGGGTAGCATAATCTTCCATTGTGTCAATGTACCAAATTTGCTTACTCATTCTTCCATTGATGGGCACTTAGGTTGTCTCCATCTTTTTGCTATTGTGAATAGTGCTGCTATGAACATTGATGTGCATATATCTACCGTGTTATGACTTGTATATCTTGTATATGTACCAAGTTATATATATCACTTGGATATATACCAAGTAGGGGGATTGCTGGATCATATGATATTTTTATTCCCAAGTTTCTGAAGAAGCACCATTCTGTTTTCCAGAGTTGTTGGACCTTTTTGCATTCCCACCAGCAGTGTAGGTGGGTCCCATATCCTCTCCAGCATTTATTATCCTCTGCATTTTTTTTTTTTTTTTTTATTGCTGGTATGAGATGATATCTCATTGTTGTTTTGATTTACATCTCTCTAATGGCTAATGATCATGTACATTTCTTCATACGTTTGTTGGCTCAGCTGCCTGAACGTCTTCTTCGGTGAAGAGTCTGTGCCCATATTTTAATTGGGTTACTTGTCTTTTTCTTGTAGAGGTCTAGTAGTTTCCTATAAATTTTAGAAACTAGTCCCTTGTCTGATATGTCATTGCAAAATGACATATTCATTCCCATTCTGTGGGCTTCCTTTTTATTCTTGTGGTGAAGTCCTTTGATGCACATAAGTTTCTAATTTTTAGAATGTTGCAATCATCTATTTTCTCTTCTTTTGTTTGTGTAATGTTTTGTAAAGTTTTGTAGTCTGTGTGTGCCCTGGACTACAGCCCTTAAATTTGTCCCTACTTTTTTCACTGACGACCTTTATAATTCCGGGACTCAATTTAGGTCTTTAATCCATCCTGAGTTGGTCTTTGTGTATGGCATTAAGTAAAGATTCAATAGTCAATATTTAACAGTAAGTACTTACCAGCTGCTCCTCGGAAACCCTATACAGGGTCACTATGGGTCGGAATTGATTCAATGGCACAACAACAACAACAACAACAGACAATGGCAATCACAAGCTTGTGGTGATTTGCAAAGATTCATTCTTTATCATTTACATGCTTAATTCACTGTGATTACTAAACAACATATTAAAATTAAAAAGAAGAAAGAATATCTTTTATGTCGTAATGTTTTTGTCCTAATTATTTTTGTTAGGTATTTCTTCTATTGTAAATGAATGAATAAATATACAAATAAAAAAACCATGACACAGGAAGGATCATTTTCACCTAAGGTAATCACTCAAAATTCTTGATCATGATCATATTTCTATAGTTTAAGCACTGGACTACTAAGTAGGCTTGAACTTCAAGTTCAGCAGTTCAAACTCACCAACCACTACTTGGAAACCTTATACAGGGTCGCTGTGAGTCAGAAACAACTTGACAGCACTCAACAACAGCAATTCCAAAGTCTTTTGAAGATGTGTAAATTGCTATGATTTGGAATTACTTTCAAAACAACATCTTTTTCTTTAAAGCAACCACACAAACTGATTATACTAAAGCAATAGCTTAACATGTCTACAATCTTACAAACTATAGAAAATTGTCAAATATATTTTCTCATTTGAGTCTTGTGGCAGGTCAAGTATAATTCACAATTCCATTTTATGAAAGAAATGAATATCCAAAAGATTATTAGGCTAAAAATGGATAATTTTAGTTATACTCTTTTGTTTCTTCTCCCATCATAATCTACTTCCATCATGGGTAGTTTAAGTACGATCTTTCCTGCTCCATATTCAGGTCAGTGTCTATTTGTTATTGTTGTTACGTGCCATTGAGTCCATTCCATAACTACACTACCAGTTTAGTGTGTGCCTAGAAGGACCTCTGGTAGCGTAGTGGTTACAAACCTCAAGATCAGCTGTTCGAAACTACCAGCTGTTCTGCAGGAGAAAGATGAGGCTTTCTGCTCCCATAAAGATTTACAGCCTCGGAAACCCCGTACATGTCCCTATGAGTCACAACCGACTTCACCACACATAATCACCACCACCAATTCATTCTAGGCACTACAATAGGTAATTGGAATCCTGGTGCGGCACTGTAGAATAAGCACTGGATTGTTAACTGCAAGATTGGATGTTGAAACTACCAGCTGCTCCTTGGCAACTTTATATAGAGTCACTATGAGACAAAATCAACTCAACAGCAATTAACCACAGAAACAATAGGTAAGGACATGAAAATGAATGACATGACCATGGTATCACCTGTTTAACTTGGGTCCCCCAGAAAGCAGAGGCTTTGTATGGGATCAGGAATGAAGGGTATGGGATGGTGGAGCTGGGAGGGAGGGAGAGTGATCCAAGAAAGCATTACTAAGTTGGGCAACACTAAGTGCAACTGACTTCTGGATCCCTTAAAACTGTCCTCCAGAAGCTTTATTACTTGTGTTTCAGACCAGACCATTCATGGTGAGGGTTGGCGGAGAAAGTTGCAAAGACAATGGGACAAATTTATTTTCTGACTGCTATCTCCTATCAACTGAAGGCTTGCCTCTTGGAGGAATAATTTCCTCACACTTTGGGGTTGTCCATATGTGAGCTCCTAGGGCATCAGAATGTATTTCTTACCTCAGTGTCATCAGGGAAGCCTCAGGTGGGAGGAGAGGGGCATATGGTGTGGGCATAAGGTGAGGCACTGTCAGTGGTACCCGCACAACTCTCAGGTGCCCCAGTGGGATGTTGTAGTGAGAGACAGGGTAAGCCAAGTGTGTCTGAGGTGATGCATGAAAGGAGTCTTGACATCATTCACTGTGAAGATTTTAACTCTCACTGTCTACATTTCCAGTCCTCACAATCCTATCAGGAATCTTTACATAGATGTCTTTCAACATTTCTAATCTTACACATTTCCAGCCGAGATTCAAGGGTTTGCTGTCTCCTCTTCAAGCTCAACTATCCTTCATAATAAACAATCACAAAGAGATTATTATCGCTGTAAAAAAGGTGATTTCATCTTCACAATTAAATATCCTGGAGTCCTGGTGTGACACTACAGGATAATGCACTGGACCGCAACGTCAGTTTGAACTGCAAGGTCAGAGGTTCAAATTCACCAGCTGCTCCTCGGAAACCCTATACAGGTTCTCTGTGAGTCTAGACAGACTCAATGGCACTTAACAACAACAACGATTAAATATCCTATGATATAAACAAATAGAAAATACCCAACCCATTGCCACATTGTCATTGAGTTGGTTCTGATTCATAATGACCCAATACGACAGAGTAGTGTTAACCTACAAGGTTTCTAAAGTTGTAATCTTTATGGTAGTAAACTGTCACATCTTTTTCCCATGGAGTGGCTGGTGGGCTTGAACCACTAACTTTCATTTGCATCTGAGTGCATAGGCCCTGCACCACCAGGAACTTATCCTAGGATATTGTTGCTGTTGTTGTTAAGTGCCATCAAGTCAGTTCCTACTCACAGCAACTCTGTATAGAGTTTCTGAGTAGTGGCTAATGAGTTTGAACCACCAACTTTGTGGTTAGCAGTCCAGTGCTTATCCTATAGTGCCATATCAGGACTCCATCCAATGGTATAGAAGGGAAGAAATGGAACATACAAAGAATAGGAATCTAGGAGTAAAGTTTAAAACGAATTTACTTAGTTGACTAATATTGACAGAGTGACTTGTCTGTATTAGGCTTTGTGCTAATAGGGGCTGGGATAAATTACTAATATCAGTCCTCACCTTGGAGGAATGGACTGATGACCTTGGATGCACTGGGAATTTACTTGGTGAGTCTTGATGTGGTATTGTGGGATAAAGAACCCCACAGAAAGGTCAGTTTGAATCACAATGCCGGCAGTTCAAACTCACCAGCTGCTCCTTGGAAACCCTATGCAAGGTCACTATGAGTCAGAACCAAATCTACAGCACTTTAACAACAACAGCATCTAAGAGGTTCTGATTTAATTAATCTGGGATGCAATTAGGATATCAGCATTTAACAATGGTGATTCCATTGTATAGGCCAGGTGTTATACTCACGGATTCATTGATAGAGAAAAAAATACAATTTAGCCTAGAGGACCTTCAAATTCAGAGAATTCACCTGGAGAATTTGTTTATTATGCTGAGTTCCACATTTACAGCCAGGATTATGCTTCACTATGTCTAGGGTCCACCACGTATCAGTCATTTTGTTGTACTATGTTGGCTTGTGTGTTTTGGTGATTCTGGATGCCATGACACAGGTATTTTAAATACCAACAGGGTCACCCACAGTGGACAGGTTTAAGCTGAGCTTCCAGGAAAAGACAGATTAGGTAGATGAACTACTTACGAGTATTTAGTCAATGAAAACCTTATGAAGATCAGTGGAACACTGTCAGCACCAGAATACTGAATATTGAAATGTGATGATGAGCACAAGAATATTTTCAGATATAGTTAGTGTCAAAAGACGAGACCCTCAGGTTGGAAGGCACTTAAAATTTGACTGGGGAAGAACTGTCTCCTCAAAGTACAGTTGATGATGATTATGATGCAAATGGAGTAAAGGCTTCAGGACCTTCATTTGCTGAAGAGGCACAACTCAAAATGAAGAGAAACAGTGGTAAACATCCACTAATAATTGGAACATGGAATGTACATAGTATGAATCTAGCAAAATTGGAAATTGTAAAAAGTGAAATGGGACACATGAATGTAGGTATCCTAGACACTACTGAACTGAAATGGACAGGTATTTCCCATTTTGAATCAATCTCATGATTTACTGTGCTGGGAATGACAATCTGAAGAGGAATGGTGTCACATTCATCATAAAAATAATATATCAAGATCTGTCTTGAAGTATGATGTGATAGGAAAATATCCATATGCCTAACCAATTAATACTACTATTATTCAAATTTATGCACTAACCACCAAAGTAAGTGATGATGAAATTGAAGACTTTCTACCAGCTTTTTCAGTATGAAATTGATCAAGTATTCAGTTAAGATGTGTTGATAAATACTGGAGACTTGAATGCAAAGAATGGAAACAAAGAGGAAGGATCAGTAGTTGGAAAATATGGCCTTGGTGATAGAAATGGTGCTGGAGATCACAGGATAGATTTTGTAAGACCAATGACTTCTTCATTGCAAATATGACTTTTAAGCAACATAAAATACAATTATACACATGGACCTCCCCAGATGGAAATACACAGAAATCAAATTGACTACATTTGTGGAAAGAGATGATGGAAAAGCTTCTTAACAACAGCCAAAATAAGGCCAGGAACAGGCTGTGTTACAGACCATATGCAAGTTCAGGCTGAAACTGAAGAAATTTAAAAACAAGTCTTTGAAAGCCAAAATATAACCTTGAATATATCCCACCTGAATTAGAGATCATCTGAAGAACAGATTTGCTGTATTAGACACTAGATACGAAGACCAGAAGAATTGTAGGATGACATCAAGAACATCATATACTAAGAATGACAAAGTTCATAAAGAAGACAAGAAAGAAGGAAAAGACCAAAATGTATGTCCAAAGAGACTCTGGAACTTGCCTCTAGTGTAGAGATATTAAATCAAATGGAAGAAATGAGGATATAAAAGAACTGAATAGAAAATTTCAAAGGAAATTTTGAGAAGACAAAGTCAGATATCATAATGAAATGCAAAGACCTGGAATTAAAAAACCCATGCACATGTGGAACCTGTATATACACCAAGATGTTCAAACAGAACAAGGGAACACTGAATGATTTAAAATTAGGAAAGGTGTGTGCCAGGGTTGTTATTTCACCTTACTTATTCAATCTGTATGCTGAGCAAATAATTTGAGAAGCTGGATTATATGAAGAAGAACATGGCATCAGGATTGGAGGAAGATTCATTAACAACCTGAGATATGCAAATGATACATCTTTGCTTGCTGAAAGTGAATAGGACTTAAAATATTTACTGATGAAGATCAAAGACCACAGCCTTCAGTATGGGTTACACCTCAATGTAAAGAAAAAAAAAAAAAAATCCTCACTACTGGACCAATAAACAACATTGGTATAAATGGAGAAAAAATGGAAGTTGTCAAAGACTTCATTTTGCTTGGATCAACCATCAACTTTCATGGAAGCAGCAGTCAAGGTATCAAATGATGTATTCTATTATGCAAATCAAATGCACAAGACCTCTTTAAAGTGTTGAAAAGCAAAGATGTCAGTTTGAGTACTAGAATTTGCTTGCCCCAAGCCATGGTATTTTCAATAACCTCATATATATGTGAAAGTTGGACAGCGAATAAGGAAGACCTTAGAAGAATTGATGCATTTAAACTATGGTGTCAGAGGAGAATATTGAAAGGACCATGGACTGCTAAAAAAAAACTAAACCAATTTGTGGTTGAAGAAGTACAGCCAGAATGCTCCTTGGAAGCCAGGATGGCCAGACTTTGTCTCTCATACTTCAGACATATTATCAAGAGGAACCAGTCTCTGGAGAAAGATATCATGTTTGGTACAGTGGAGGATCAGAGAAAAAGAGGAAGATCCCAAACAAAATGTATTGGTACAATGGCAGCAGCAATGGGCTCAAACGTAGCAACGATTGTGAGGTTTATCCAGGACCAGGTAGTGTGTTGTTTTGTTGTGCATAGGGTTGCTATGAGTTGGTACCATCTCAATGGCAACTCACAGCAAGGTGGAGCTCTGGTAGTGTAGCTGGTTATGAATTGAGCTGCTAACCACCAGGTAGCAGTTCAAATCTACCAGCTACTCCACAGGTGAAAACTGAGACTTTCTGCTCTGGTAAAGATTTACAGGCTCAGAAACCTTATCCAGGGTCGCTGTGAGACAGACCCACACATAACCACCACCACCATGACCAAAGATATACAGCCTCATAAACCCTGTGCAGGGTTGCCGTGTGTTGGAACCACTTTCATGGCACACAACCACCATCACCATAATGTCTAGAGTGGAACTCAGGACTCTGCATATTTAACAAGTGCTCCAAGTGAACGTCATATACAAAGTGTATGGATTTTTCTTTGAGAAACATTTGAAGACTTAATAGGGTAATGGTAAAAGTGAAAAGATTTCAGAAGAGAACACTAATGTTGTTCATGGGTTGAAAAATAGTATGAGGATAAGATAATTTATTTTTATGTCAGAACCAAAGGAAGATTTAAAAAGGAGAAGTTAAAAAAAAAGAGAGGTAAGAGTCTGTTTCTCCCCAAGAGGAAGTATGCTGTATAGTGACCAGCTGTTCTCTATCTTCTCCAGGACAAATGAAGAGGAATGGTCTTTAAAATGGGGCACATGGACTGTGGGTTATACGCAAGGAAAGAATACCTAGCAGTGAGCATTGTTAAGCATTGATTTAGGTTCTTAAGGAAGACTGAAATTTTTTTCTCCAGAAGTTTTCAAAATCAGTACAGATTCTCATCTATTCAGGCTGGCCAAGGTATTATCCTCCCCAAAGGCAGAGGGAATAGACTAGATAACTTTTCAATGCCTTGTTGTTGTTATGTGCCATCGAGTCGGTTCCGACCCATAGCGACCCTGTATAGGGTTTCCGAGGGTGTAAATCTTTACGGGAGTAGAAAGCCTCATCTTTCTCCCTCGGAGCAGCTAGTAGTTTCGAACTGCTGACCTTAAGGTTCGCAGCCCGATTCGTAACCACTACGCTACCAGAGCTCCTTTCAATGCCTTAGGGTTCATTAATTTGTTACTAACAGCAGTGGTAGTTAAATGTGAGTATGAGGTGAATTTTAGAAAGGTAG
Organism: Chrysochloris asiatica; assembly: GCF_000296735.1. NCBI lineage: Eukaryota > Metazoa > Chordata > Mammalia > Afrosoricida > Chrysochloridae > Chrysochloris > Chrysochloris asiatica. The sequence goes on from NW_006408707.1 coordinate 3,118,736, forward strand.
AATGAAAATTCTAGCAGAGCTTCTTCATAGCAAAACAAATTTTTAACTAAAGAAAAATACAAAAATAGCAACATCAACAGTAGCCAATCATTTAAAATCTCTGGAAATTGTCTTAAGGGTATACAGCAAGCGGTGAAATATTAATTCAAGAACATCTACAACTTAGCAAGAACAGTGAGAGTTTGTGGTGTATGTGCCACAATCTTCTCCCCATATGTCCACCTTCATGTTCCAGAAACTCTATTCCAGATGCTCTGGATGCACTTCCTGCTGCAGGTGCAATTGGCTGAGAGTACTGGTGCCCCAATTGCTCTTGCCCAGTCTTCCTTGTAGTGTGCATCACTACCCTGGAGGGGGCAGTGTGAGAAGACCAGGGGCTACCATACCCTATCAATGTCCAATCCTAGAGCTGGGTGCTACTCTGGGAGAAACAGGTCACCGACCATGTGCTCAACTCCTGTGTTGTATAGATAGTTTACAGTGGAATAACTCTGCCTGAGGTAACTAACTTTATTTGGGAAAGTGTGGAGAATCCTAGGCCTAAGGTTGTTGTTGAAACTACTAGAGATCATGGGAAGAGGAATTATGAGAATTTGGTAGCTACATATATAGGGCTGCTATGCGTTGGAATTCAAACTTAGACCAACTGTAAGGTTGGCGCAGGACTAGGCAATGCTTCATTCTGTTGTTCATAGGGTCACTATGAGTTGGCACCAACTCGATGGCACCTAACAACAACAACAACAACAATAAGTTGGAACCAACTCAATGACACTTAACAACATGATACTGGTAGCAACAAGTGAACCAGTAGAGAAGTCAGAAATTTAACAGAGAGAAACATAGAAAGAGACAGTCAAGAATAACGCTCTTGGGATCTTTGTCAAAACCCGGAGTAGGAAAGGCTGCACACGTGTGCTAGGCTGCACCTGTAAGGCTGCATCTACTTAGGAACAATCAGAACAGTATGTGGGGTAGACATGAAATCACTCCCCAAGCTGCACATAGATCTATCAACACAATGGTGGAAGCCTCACTGACACAAGGGGCTTAAGTATAACCTTTGTGCAAATACTGACTAAACAACGTGCTTCTCGGATCTGGCATCAACGGTTCAGCATTCAGGCATAAAAACAAAATCCTATGCATTTCAGGAATGTTGGAAAACTGTGTGTTTGCCCAAGACTCCACCTCTTTAGGGATGAGCAAAGACAAAATTCCTGACTAAATGTGGAATAAAACCATAAAATTTCTAAAGTGTGATAACTACTCCAACCACACACACACATCTAAAATGAAATCTAATTAGTAGCAATCTAATTGACCCAGGAGGCATAAACACAATCTTGGACGATAAGTGGCTTATGTTGATTTAGAAACAACCACTTGGTAGTCCTGATGTGGTGCTGTGGGTTAATGTGCTGGACTGCAAAGTCACTTTGAACTACAAGGTCAGTGGTTCAAGCTAACCAGCCACTCCTCAGAAACCCTATACAGGGTCATTATGAGTTGATACTGACTCGATGGCACTTAACAACAACAACAGCAATCTAGATAGCCAGGCTAAAAGACAAAACAAGAGAAAAAAATCAGAATAGTAAACAAATAATTAGGCAAACAACACTAATCCCCAGTGTATTAGCTTCTTGTTGTTGTTGTTAAGTGCCATCGAGTCGGGTCCGACCCATAGCGACCCTGTACAGGGTTTCCAATGGTGTAAATCTTTACGGGAGTAGAAAGCCTCATCTTTCTCCCGCGGAGAGGCTGGTAGTTTCGAACCGCTGACCTTAAGGTTCGCAGCCCGATTCGTAACCACTACGCTACCAGAGCTCCTTAGAGCTACCATAACAAACTAAAGTGGATGGCTTTAAACAACAATGCCCTAGAAACTAATAATCTGAATTCAGAGTGTCAGCAGATATATATTATCTCTGAAGACATGGAGGAAGATCCTTTCTTGTCCCTTCTGTTTTCTGGAAATCCCTGGAATTTCTTGGTGTTCCTTGGCATGTAGCTACATTTTCACATCGCCATCTTTACTCTATGTTCCTCTCTGTGTGTCTTCCCTTTAATAGGATAGCTTTCAGATTGAATCAGGACCAACCCTACTCTGGTATGACCTAATGTTAACTGAAAACACTTTCAAAAACCCTATTTCCAAAGATAGTCACGTAGACAAACTTCCACACTTATCTTTTGGGTATATATAATTCAACCCATATCATCAAAGGATATCAATATCCAGAATCAAATTAATATATTTTTAAAAACATCCATTTTCAACAACTAAAAATAGTGTGAGTCATGAGAAGAAACAAGAAATTTACATAAAATAAGAGGCAACTGAGACTTCCTTCAAGGGCTAAGGTGTTGGACTCAGCAGTCAAAGATTTCAAGCAAGTTTAGTGTAAAGAATGAGTGGAAACCATGTCTAAAGAGCTAAAGAAAAGTATACTTCAATGTTTTATCAAATAAATAATATCAATGAAGAAATAGATATTATAAGAAATGAACAAAATGGAAAGTATGAATTTGAAAAGTTACGAATCAGGCTGCTAATATCAGGGTCAGCAGTTCGAAACTACCAGCTGTTCTGCTGGCAAAAGATGAGGCTTTCTGCTCCCATAAAGATTTACAGCCTCAGGAACACTGTACAGGGTCACTATGAGTCGGAATCGACTCCATGGCACACAACCACAACATAACCAAAATGGAAAATTTACTAGAGAGGCTCAACAGTATATTTAAGCTGGTTGAAGAAAAAATTTAAAAAACAAAAACTTAAGGTTATATCAAAATAGATAATGTAATCTTAAGAATGAAAAGAAATAAATACAATCTCATGAAATATGGTACACTATTAATTCACCAATAAATCCATAAAGGGAGTACTCAAATGAGAGGAAGTAGAAGAGCAGAAAAATTATTTGAAGAAATAATGAATTTGTCTTATATAGAATGCATCTGTAACAGATATATCACAGTTGAGTGTCTTTAAAGAATAGGAATTTATTTTTCACAGTTCTGGAGGCTAAAAGTCCAAACCAGAGTCTCAGCCATGTCAATTCCTTTGTGAGTCTCCGTCTTAGTTCTGGTATCTGTTGATGATCCTTGACCTTCCTTGGATTCCTTTACATGGCATCTGCTGTTTTTATAATGTAGAACTCAAAAGTTATTAGATTCAAAATCTACTCTGCTTAGGTATGATCTAGTTAGTATAACAAAACTTCTATTTTAAAACGGGGGTTAGGATTCCAACACATTTTAAGAAGATACAATTCAATCCATAGCATAACTTCTTATCAGAAACAATGGAATCTACAGAGGAATGAGTCAACGTATTCAAAATGTGAGTGCACAGTTGGTGACTGAAATTTGTGTGGAGGTTATTCTCCAATGACTTTATATTATGTATTTGTATTTTTCTTTCTGTTCTGTGCACTTTCTTTATTATTAGCTCTAGGGCTATTATTAGGAGCTACACACTGGTATTTCCTAATAGTTTCTGAATCTTGGTGTGGGAAATATTTCACTGTTACAGGTAGTACAAATTTACAAGCATTTTCAAATATAATTTTGGCTGCTCCATCACTCCTAGGACTAAGTATGAATCTATGATTCTTATTCAAATAATTAAGATAAAAATAGATAAATCGTGTTTTTATGTAGTGAGAACATAGATCTCTGTTATAGTTGCTTGTTCTGGGTCAACTCCTACTTCTTGTTACATTCCACTCTGATATTCTATTGGAGGAACCATCCCTATCACTTTCTCAATCCATACAGTTTATTTAGCAAAACTTCTGGCTCCAGGTGTGCATTAATGACAGAAACATGATCTTTTTATTCCTCTGAAAATTTAATTCAGTGACGGGCACATAATCCAAGCTGTGCTCATGAGAAGCAATTCTGGAACTTTGGCTAGAAAAGTTGGAGAAAGGAGATGTAATTTCATTGGGGTTATTCAGTTGATAAGATGTAAGCCTGGGACTGTCCTGTGCTCCCAAGAGGAGTGTGCCTCTCTGAGAAGGAGATGGAAACAAGGACAGATAGAACTGAGTGAAGACAGTTAGAAATCCACTCCTCATGTCTTTCACGTTTGGTGGCTGTTTTTTTTGTGTGTGCCATTGAGTCAGAATTTCCAAGGTGTAGTTGGTAGATTTGAACTGCCAACCTGTGGTTAGCAGTCCAGTGCTTATCCTACAGTGCCACACCAGGACTCCATGTAATTTATTAAGTGAACTATAATAAGAGCCCAAGACAATGGTAGACTGATAATAAATTTATTTTTGCTTATTGAAGTTTGAGTTAGATTTCTATTAGTCAGGACTTAGAAAAGTCAATGAATAGTGATATGCTTAGGAATCTTCTAAGTTATCAACTTTTACAACTTTAAAAATATTGTATGAGCCATTGCCCATGAAACAAACTTTATGTGAGATAAAACAGAAATAGGTACACAGAAACTCAGCTTAAAACAATATCTTAGAAAGTAAATTTTCTCTTTTGCATTTTTAAAAAGCTGTATTAATTTAATAATGAAATTCAAGAAACTGATGCCAATTTGATCTTATAATAACTCATGTGTTGGACAATGCCCAGTAGGTGATATTCATCTAAGTATGAACACATCTATCATTAATGTGCCTATTTCTCGTTAGCCACGCAGACCTGGAGAGGTGATTGAGGTTAGAGTTGAGGGCAGGGTGGTCAGAGGTGATTAGCAAGAAAATCCTGAACATTAAGTCAGGGTCTTGTTGAGCTATGTAGGACATACTAAAAGATCCAAGGAGGCCACATTTAAAAATAGCATAATGAAATTAGTACACTGCAGTCTGCCCTGAGGAGCAGACATGACCTGACTTGATGAAGCTTCACATACAAAATGGATTTTATTTTTAGGGCATTCTATCTGGGATAACAATGGCTCTGCTGATAGGAAGGTGGTGGGTATAGTTTGTCTTAGTGGCTGGCACTTACGCTTGAAAAGAACAAAATAGCATATTTAAACTGTCAAGCCCTAATTGTTTCATTAGATGGTGGTAGTCTTTGACAAAAGGAGCCGGCTAACTGCTGAAAGCAAGAATGATGAGCAGTAATTCTGGCAGGGCACTGGGGCGCTGCACTAGTTACCTCTCCTCCTTTGTTTCTTCCCAGTTCATCTCTGTTACAAGGGGAAGTCTCATTTTCTAATGTAATGACTGCTATTAAAATCAGTTAAAAGCCTTTCATGAGCTCTGTGGTATATCTTCTACATATTTTTAGATAGAATGAACCAGGAGGCAAGTTCTAGCATTTGTATTCATCTATTGGGTCTCCAGCATCCAGTTTAATATCATTTATAGTAATGACAGATATTTATTTAGGACTTTGAACCCAGCAGGATCCTAAAGTGATTTACACATTTTTTACATAATAGATGGAATGTTTTATTTACCACTAACTTGCAACCCCCTAACTTTGGATGAGGAATACCAAAGCTACCACCAATGAACTGCTTCTGCTCTATGGCACATGGACACCATCCTGACTGGTAGAAGAGGAGGGGGACTTTTTTTTTTTTTTGTAGGCAGAAGGGGAGAGAGAACTCAGCTTAACATCTTGACTGGGCACTGTAGAGAATGCCCCAGGCTAGGCATTTATGGTAAATAAAGCAGTTCCCACATATTAATTTTATAAAACATTTCTGATCTTCTCTTTAATGCTGCACATCTGTGAGGTATCAGGGGAGAGACTGAATGGGGGTGTGAGGAGGGGGCAGATTCTGATTTACTTCTTGCTGCTCAGTGGAATAAAGACCCACAGCATGTTTTCCATTTACACACATTTAAGAATTTAGAGGCTGCTTAGAATGAGAGGGTGGTTATATTTCATCAAGAGACATCATAAAAGCTTTCTCCAGTTTAAAACACAAAAAAAATCAGATCCCATAGATAGTTATTTTTGCTCAGGTACAAGGAACCAAATGTGATTAATATCTTTTACAAGGGCCTGAGCCTGCCTTTCCCCAGTGAGCAAGGGATCACAGAGACTCCTCCCATCTGCCCCAGGCCTCTGTTCCTGACAGGGAGGGAGGGAGACTCCTCCACTGGGTGGGCTGTGTGGACCTCTGCTTTGGAGTATGCCCCTCTAAGTTCTGAGAGCTGATTTATCTTTGATTCAGGTTTTTAAATTAGCCTTGCTTAAAATCATCTATCTTTTTCCAAGGGCATATTTGCTTTTAGCCAAGCCTCAGGTTACACACTGTATATAAATTTCAGCTGAGTTGTTTTCCAGATTCAAGAGTCTGAAATGTTGAAACCCAAGTTTATCATCATGCAGGCTGAACTTGAGCAAGCTTGTCTTCGTTAGACATTGATTCTAAGTCGGAAAGTTCTGTCTATTTAGTAGTTTCTCCTCAAAATTAAATGACAATGATCTTAGGGGAGAGATGATTGTTAAGTTGGAAGCCACTTTGTTGTAACTTATATAGGTGTGGGTTGTAATTGGAAAGCACAATTAAATGAAAGGACTCCAGGTGTGGTGCTTTAGGATAAGCACTGGACTGTGAACCATAAGGTTGTTGGTTCAAACCCACCAGCTGCTGCTTGGAAACCCTAGGTAGGGTTGCTTTGAGTTGGAACTGACTTGATGGTACTTAATACCACCAACATTAACTGAAAATAAACCAGTCAGAAAAAACGTGGAAAGTGTGTTGAAGAGGAAAGAGTTGAATGAAAACTGAAGTAAAAAGTGGTTGTGGTGTTTTCCCACCTATACTGGTGAAGAAGGTGTGTAAAACAAACCTGAATCCAAGGGAAATCCAGCAAGAAAACCTGGTATTTGGAGGCAGTTTGTGTGGAGGTTTTGAGAACAAGCAGACGAAACTGACCAGACCAGACAGAAGCAGGGCTAACTGCCAGCAAGTGGCATGACACTTTTCTAGCACAGCCTGTCTCTTTACCAGAGTGGACAGGACTTCAGGCTACTGCTCTCAGCATGTGCTGACATGGGGCTTTCCTTAATCCTATGACTCATTCCCATTTCCGCAATGTTAGCTGCCATCCCACATGTTCAACGGAGATGTGAAATGCTAAGAAGCTCAGAGATAGGTCCCCTGCCATTGGGAACTTTTAAGGAGCTCAAAGTACAGAATCTCATTTTTTATGTATTTATTTGGTCTGACACAGAAAAGAATACATTTTAATGATCTAATTTGGTAATCTGGTTTTCCAGGAAATCAACAACAACAATGACAAAACCCTTTAGGAATGATTACCTCCTTCCTCATTCCATACTTTTCCAACAGTATCTGAGTGGATGAGGGGAGAAAGTGATGTATTTAGTGATTAAAACAAAGTGTTTTAAGTCTGAGAAGAAATCAGGAAATTAAATAATTGCATATATTCCCAGTTGTTTTTTTCTAAATGCAAATTAATAACCTGGAAACCTTGAATCTGTAGTCAGTGATTGGTTAAGGACATTAAGGCAAATTGCCTCAAATAAGCTGAATGAAAATACATGGTAACAAGTTTCTTCCAATTCAATATGGTGGTGGTGCTGGTGATGTGCCGTAGAGTCGGTTCCGATTCATAGCGACCCTGTACAGGGTTTCCGAGGCTATAAATCTTTACGGGAGCAGAAAGCCTCATCTTTCTCCCGCGGAACAGCTGGTAGTTTCAAACTGTTGACCTTAAGATTTGCAGCCTGATTCGTAACCACTATGCTACCAGAGCTCCTTTCCAATTCAATATAGAACTACACTATTGATTGAAGTTGTCATCTGTTGGCTAATGCTGTTAAGTGCCACAGAGTCGGTTCCAACTCAGAGCAACCCTGTATAGGGATTCAGAGGAGTGGCTGGTGGGTTTGAACAGCCACCTTGTAGTTAGCAGTGGTTATCAGTCCAGTGCTTATGCTACAATGCTATGCCAAGACTGTAGATTAGTAGGTACAATTAACTTTTTCATATTTTTTACTCTATCTCAAAAATTAGCATCCATGTTGTTTTTATGGACTGTTCCATTATGTACATTAATTGATCAAATGTTAAGTAAGATGTTGTTGTTAGGTGTCATCGAGTTGGGACTGACTCATAGCGACCCTATGCACAAAAGAACAAAACTCTACCCGGTCCTGGGCCAACCTCACAACGGTTGCCATTTATGGGCTTGAGCCCATTGAGGCTGTCATATTGCCAAGTTAGATTGTTGCTGTTGTTAAGTGCTGTTGAGTAGATTTCGACCCATAGTGACCGTGTATAGGGTTCCTGAGGAGCAGCTAATGAGTTTCAACTGCCAACTTGGCAGTTCAAATGGCTTTGCAGTCTGGCACATTAACCCACAATGCCATACCAGGACTCCACCAAGTAAAATAGGAGATGTTAAAGTTTTCAGATATTACCAAGATACTCACATTCCCATAAAATTGCCAAATTGTCATCTTGACTGTAAGCAACAGTCAAACAATCAAATGATATATTGGATTGGACACATCTGCTGCATAAGACCTTTTTAAAGAGTCAAAAAGCCAAGATGTCACTTTGAGAACTAAGGTGCACTTCACCCAAGCCATAGTTTTTTTTTTGTTGTTGTTTGTTTGTTTTTTTCTCAAGGTTTTTATTGTGGATTGAGTGAAAGTTTACAGGGCAGTCCATCAGTTTTTCATTCCACAAATCATACACCTTGTTTCATTACAATGATTATAATCCCCTCATGTACCATCAGTTAACAGTATTTCTCTCTATTCATTTAAGCTCTCTTTTAAAAAAAGAAACAAAAAACGCTCAGGCATATATAATAATTTAAACTACCAAAGGTCACATTCTGCAAGTCTGCCTCTTAGCCGCCATCTCTTAGTCCCATGAATCTAGAGTTCTCAGCTGCTCCCTCTCACCATTTCCCCATTTCTGCCTCCGTCTCTGGTGTCGCTACTTCTCTAGATAAAGTCCCACATTCTGCTTGTGCTCTTCTCCCTTGATGGTCCTAGGGTCCTTTGTTTCTGGACTGTAAGATTAACTACTCCCTCATTTTTGTTACAAAACATCTACCTTTATAACTGTGACAATTGTGATTAGTCATGATAACTATTACTCACTATTGAATCATAAGAATCTTATCCGCATCTCTTTTTACCAGACCCATCTAGACAAGATGAAAACTATTCAGTGGGGACTCTTTCTTCCCCCAAACACTATTAAACTAAACTCCCCCTGAAACCTTGTAAGCCAGTAACTTCAGGCCTTTATCACCCCTCATTTTAGGTAGCCAATGTCTAAGTTGCCCATCCTATCTGCACTGTGTGCACAGGGGGTAGCATTCATTGATACTTGATGTGAAGAGTCCTTCCCTCTCTGTTGATATTCAGGTTACTACCTCCATGAGTATAGGTTAAGTTCATCAAATTGTAGCAATTTACCCTCGTTTCCTTTATCAAAAATTGTTTTGTTCTTCTTTTTTAAAAAAATCTTCCTCTAGTCGAGTTCTGATTATTAAGCCATCGAAGCTAGGTCAAATGAGTACTGTTTGCAACTTTGGGTGTTCTTGTACTCCTCCTCTCACTTCATATCAGCTGTATGATTCACTCTCAGCTCTAGCCCTCTGTGGCTATGTCCTTGTCCATGGGTTCAGGTGTACCCAGGTCTCACCACACTTTGGACCAACCAGCCCTTCCTCTTTTCTCTCTCATCTCCAGGTCAATGGGAGTCTATGGAACGTGGTTGAACTCAGCCCATTACTTCATTGCTGCCTTTCCCCTTCTTCCAATAGCCAGTAGACCAATGTGGTCATCAGCAAGCTTGCATATCTGCTCATGTGTTCCCTTTGAGTTTCAGTCTTAGAGGGGGGTTTATCCTGAAAGAACTTGATTACTTGCCTTGATGGCTTCCCTGTGAACAACTTGCTTACTCCTGTAATAGCCAGTCATACTGCCATTTTTGTTTTGTTTTTTTCCTGATAATCTTTCTTTGAAGATGTATCTTCTGTCACTCTAGCTGTTCCAGGCTGGTCTGCTTGTCCTTTCTAGTGGAATGTCCCACCTCAGAAGTTTCTGGATGGGGCTCAGGATTCCACCTAAGGTCCTATACACTGCAAAGTCTCCACAGGAGGCAGGTAGTTGGGGGAAGGTCTATTTCACTGGGTAAGTTGTAGAACCCCTTTTAGGTATTCCAATCAGTTATAGGCTGAAGACGGGCTTACAAGCTTTCTGTAATCATGTTTCCTGACATTCCTTTCTATCTAACTCCCATAGTATTTTTGTTTGCCTCATTTGCATGTCAAAGTTGGCCAATGAATAAAGAAGAATTGATGCATTTGAGTTATGGTATTGGAGGAGAATATTAAAAGTACAATGGACTGCCAAAATAACAAACCAATCTGTATTGGAAGAAGTACAGCTGAAATGCTCCTTCGAAGCTAGGATGGAGAGACTTCATCTCTTATACTTGGGACAGACATATTATCAGAAGGACTAATTCCTGGAGAAGGACATCACATTTGATAAAATGGAGGGTCAGTGAAAAAGAAGAAGGCTCTCAAAGAGATGAATTGGCACAGTGCTCAAACACAGCAATAATTATGAGGATGAAACCAGACTGGGTATTATTTGTTGTTTGGGGTTGCTATGAATTGAAACTGACTCAACAGCATATAACTACAACAAATCTCGGCTGTAAATTGAATCAGGAATCTGCCAGTAAGATCTCTTTTAACAGGCTTCCTTAGACTATCTAAGAAGGCACATGGAATTATAGAATGATGGTGCCGGACATGAACTTGAAATCGTCTAACACAGTAAAGGGGGCAACACAGTCCAGAAAAGTTAATCAGATAGCTAGCTAAAAATAGAGTTGGTGTCTACTTACTCATTTGCAGCTAGAATATCTTCAAAAGTCATCTAGGAATATAAGTTATAAAAGTTAAAAATGATCTTAGACATTTTATTGCTATTTTTGAGACCCTTTGCTATTTAGTAATCATACAGTTTCATTAGGAAAAATAGTAGTCAAGCATAGTAATTAGTGTCTTGTGATAATTTTTGAGGTATCTTTTAAAATACTCAAATACAAACTCAAAATTTGTGCCCCATAGTGGGAGCAGAACAGTGCAAGATTGAGACTCTAATGAGATACTCTCTGCATCTCTCCCAGTCCTAATCCTTCCTAAAAAATAAAACTAGTAAAGGATATCTAAGGAGTCCTGGTGTGGCACTGTGGGTTAATGTGCCAGACTGCAAAGCTGTTTGAACTGCGAGGTTGGCAGTCAAGCTCACCAGCCACTCCTCGGAAACCCTATGCAGGGTCTATGGGTCGGAACTGACTCGACAGCACTTCACAACAACAACAACAATGTACCCTCAACCCAGAGATCTAGGATTCCATGAGAAAATAAAGCATGTGGGGAAATGTTATTTACCCAAATGCTTAAGTATGAGTCACATATATAACATTCTTCCCCCAACTATGTGCCCATCACCCCATAAATCTCTTAATCTTTTTTTTTTTTTTAAAGTTTTTATTGTGAATTAAGTGATAGTTTACATGGGAGAACATCAGCTTTACTTTCATCCTATTGTACTTCATTTCATTGCAATAATTACATTCCCCCCCCCCCCATGCATCATCAAACAACTAAAGGGTACACCCCACAAGCCTGCCGCCCAGCCATCAACACATAGCCTCTCTCCCTCCCTGAGTCCAGAGTCCTCAGCTACTCCATCTCTCTACGTCATTGTCTCTGCTTCCATCTCTGGCATCACTGCTTCTCTGGGTAGGTTCCCGTACTCCGCTCTTCTCCCTTGATGGTCCCAGGGTCCCCTCTGTTCCTGGACTGCAAAATCAACCATTCCCCTCCTTTAGATACAGAATATCTACCTTTACATTTGCAATACTCACCGTCAGTCCTGATGGCAATTATTCACTATAGAAACACAAGTGTCTTATCCCCATCTTCTTTTACCAGACACATCCATACAGGTTGGAAACCACTCAGTGGAGATTCTACATTCCCCTGCACCCTCTGGAACTATGCTTCCTCTTGAAAACTTGTAAGCCACTCCCTTTGAGCCTTTGAAGCACCCTCCCCCCCCCCATTTTGGGTAGCCAATGTCTAAATTGCCCATCCCTGTCAACCCTGTGTTCTGAGGGGGTGGGAATGATCCTTGCTGTAAAGATTTGTTCCTTCTTTTGAGCTACTACATCTATAAGTATAGGTCAAGTTCATCAAATTGTAGCAGATTACTCTTTTTTTCCCCTCTTCTTTCTTCCTCTAGTTGAGTTCTGATCATCTAGCCATTGAAGCCAGAGCAAGTGGGGACTATCTGCAAGTTTGTGTGTTCTTGTGCATCTCCCCTCACTTCATATCATCTGGATGCTTCACTCTCCACTCTAGTCCTCTATGGCCATGTCTCTCTCAGTCCAGGAGTCCCCAGGTCTTACTTACCATACTGCTGGCCAACCAGGTCTCGGCCCAGGTTGCCAGGAGTCTGTTGAATGTGGTCAGACTTAGTTCACAACTTCATTGATTTTTTCCCCCCACTTCCTGTTATTGGTGACCAACATGGTCACCAGCAAAACCACATACCTGCTCATGTATTCCCCTTGAATCTTAGTCTTAGAAGGGGGTTTGCCCTGAGGGGACCCGAAAGCTTGCCTTGATGACTCCCAGGTGAACAACTTGCTTGTTCTTATAGTAGTCAATCAGACTGCCATTATTGTTTTTTATTTTCTTGCTGGTCTTTCTTTCAAGAAGTATCTTCTGTTCTTCTAGCCACTCCAGGCTAGTCTGCTTGTCCTTTGTTTTAGGTATTCCAATCAGTTATAGAACTGACTCAATGGCACTTAACAACAACAAATCAGTTATAGGCTGAAGACGGACTTACAAGCTTTCTGTGGTGATGTTTCTGGCTGTTCCTTTCTCTCCCCCTCAAGTGTCTATTTTACAATAATAGTCAAGGGAAACCAAGATTCAAAAGACAGTCAAGCATCTTAACATTTAAATTTTTAGTCTTGTTTGTAGTCTCCTAGGTTACTTGTCTCCTATTCCTATTATTATTTAGTGAAAGTTAAAATAAATTCACGAGTGTTGGCAAATACAGTTATTTTTATTTTTAATTGAATTTAACTTTTTATTAAAATATACATAGCAAAACCAGTTCCCATTCCACCGTTTCTAGGCATAATGATCATTTACATTGGTTTCATTCTTCACATTGTGTCAACATTCTCAATATTTTTATATTAATTGTTTTACTTCCAATTACTTAATATCCCTGCAACCTTCTTATTAATACTTTAAATAGTTGTTGACTCTTTGGTTTTGTAGATTTTTTTTTTTTAAATGCAATTCTCACAGGAGACAATCTTTATACTTTGGACTAAACTATTACTTAGTTTAAAGATGTATAATAGTGTTTTAAATAATAATCTGTTCATTTTTGGTTTTAACTGTTGCTGTTGTTGTTAAGTGGTGTCAAGTTGATTCCGACCCACAGTGACCCTGTATAGGGTTTCTGAAGAGCAGCTGGTGAACTGGAACCACTGATTTTGCCATTCAAAGCCACTTTGCAATCCAGTGCATTAACTCACAGCGCCATAGTAGTAGAACTCTGATAGATTGATGTGACACTGTGGAAGGAAACACTGGACTGAAAAGTTGATTTGAATGGCAAAGAAGGCAGTTGAAACTCACCAGTTGCTCCTTGGAAACCCTATATAGGGTCAGTATGAATTGGGACCAACTTGACAACACTTAACAACAACAACAATAAAATGGCTTCAGCATAACTGCTGAGATTCAAACAATGTTAACAAGAAAAATTTAAAAACTTTTTATTAACTGCCTCAACACATATGTAATATAGTGTTCTGCTGTTGCACGCCATATTGTCAGTTCTGACTCATAATGACCCTGTACAGGGTTTCCAAAACTGTAAATCTTTGCAGGAGCAGAAAGCCTCATCTTTCTAGGCATAATGATCAGTTACATTGGTTTCTTTCAAATGGATTGATTGGTAGATTTGAACTTCTGACCAACTTGTAACCTACTACACTAACAGAGCTCCTTAATATGTTGTTGTTGTTGTTAGGTGCCATCAGTCAGCTGTTGTTAGGTGCCATGGTCACCCTATGCACAACAGAGTGAAACACTGCCTGGTCCTTTGACATCCTCACAATTGTTGTTATACTTGAGCTATTGCTGCTGCCACTGTGCCAAGGCATCTGGTTGGGGATTTGCTTCTATTTTTCTGTCCCTACACTTTATCAAAGGAGCTCTGGTAGCCTAGTGGTTACAAATTGGGCTGCCAACCTCAAGGTCAGCAGTTCGAAACTACCAGCTGTTCTGTGGGAGAAAGATGAGGCGTTCTGCTCCCGAAAAGATTTACAGCCTCGGAAACTCTGTGCAGGGTCACTATGAGTCGGAATCGACTCCATGGTACTTAACAACAACAACAACAACAACACTTTATCAAGCATGATGTCCTTCTCCAGAGTCTTGTCCCTCCTGATAATATGTGCAAAATGTGAGAGACAACATCTCAGCAGTCTGGCTTCTGAGGAGCATTCTGGCTGTACTCTTCCAACACAGATTTTTTTGTGTATCTGACAGTCCATGGTACTTTGAATATATCCAACACCATAAAACAAATGCATCAATTCTTCTATGGTCTTTCTTATTTACTGTCCAAATTTCAAACGCATATGAGGCTATTGAAAATACTATGGTTTGGATCAGGTGTACCCTAGTACTTGAACACTTTGAAGAGGTCTTGTGCAGCAGATTTGCCTAATTCAATATGTCATTTGAATTCTTGACTGCTGCTTCCATGAGTGTTTATAGTAGATCCAAGCATTATTGACCCAGTTATGAGGATTTTTTTTTTCTTTACATTGAGGTGCAAACCATATTGAAGGCTGTGGTCTCTGGTTTTCATCAGTAAGAGTGCCTACAATGATGCTAGTAAGTTCTAGCATCATAGAAAAAAAATCTGGTATATCTAATACATGATGTTGATGAGTACTGGGAAGGCAAGACATTTAGAAAATATGGTTTACTTCGCCATGGCATATTTAAGTTTTAAAAAATCTTGATGTAGATAAAATAGTAATAATTGTAGAGGATGTCTTTCATTTAAAAAAAAAAAAGGTACACTAGTTCTGTTCTATGAAGATGAAAAATAGAAAAGATATTGGACACAATTGAGTAATATATTTGTGCCCAATAAAAGATAGGTGGCCCAATAGAAAGCTGCAATTATCAGACAATATCAATAATTTCTGAGCCTTGGTGTGGCATTGTAGGATAAGCACTAGACTGCAAACCACAAGGTCTGTAGTTGAAACTCAACAGCTGCTCCTCAGAAACCCTATACAGGGCCACTGTGAGTAGTAACTGACTTCACAGTACTTAACAACAACAACATCATTAACATTACAGACGAGTATAATTTTGCAGAAGCTGATTAAAAAGGTTTGCAGAAGTACATGGATAGGGAGATGCTAGAAAATCAAGCCAGATTTAGAAGGTGACATAGAATAAGGGCAAATGAATTTTGGCTGAAACCAGAGAATATCAGAAAGATATTTACTTGGGTTTTATTGGCTATGCAAAGGCTTTCAACTGTGTGGATTATAGCAAATTATGGATGATGTTGCAAAGAATGGGCATTCCAGAAGACTTTATTGTGCCTATGAAAAATATATAGACCAAGAGGCATTAATTCAAACATAACAAAGGGATAGTGAGTGGTTTAAAATCAGGAGTGTGTCAGGGTTGTATTTTTCACCATACTTATTCAATGTGTATGCTGAGTAAATAATCTGAGAAGCTTGACTATATGAAGAAGAATGCATTATTAGGATTGGAGTAAGATTCTTTGATAACATGTTCAATGTAAATAAAACAACCTTGCTTGCTAAAAGTGAAGAGGACTTGAAGCACTTACTGATGAAGATCAAATCCAGCTTTCATTATTTACCTCAATGTGAAGAAGACAAAAATCCTAACATCTGAACCAAAAAACAATATCATGATAAATGGGAAAAGATTGAGGTTTCCAAGGATTTCATCTAACTTGGTACATCAATAATTTCTTTTAGAAAGATCAGCATTAGGCTGGTCCCTGTGAGGTGGAGGTTAAAGACATACCAAATGTTTGATTTTTGTAAAGTGCTAGACCACTCCATATCTTTGATATCAACCACTATTCCTCCTCTCAGAATTCTCCTCAACATCTCAGGGTTCTGTAATTTGCTGCAACATCTTACAGAACTCACAGGTCATCAGGGAAATGTCTTACACATTTGTGGTGGCTGCAAGTCTCAAATTCACAGTTCAGAGGTCAGCCTGAAAGATTCTTCTTACTCAGGCAGAATTGGGCTGTTTACTCACAAGGCTGTGGAAGCTGGCAAATGGGGACAGACTTTTGGCTCAAGTCCCAGGAATTGGAGGTTAGACAGAGGCAAGCTTGGTTAGTCAAGCAAAGAAGCACACAGCCCACTCAAATCACCAACGTGGCTGATTTGATACACAGCAGAATGGCAAAATTGACCAAGTCCGTGGTTAGATTTCCAAAGTTTATACATTAACAATTAGCCCTGTTAAAAGTCAGTCATAACTGAGCTATATAATCCTATCAGCATCTTCCCCTACTGTCTTTTACCCAGAACCATCAAGAAAAAGTCATTTGGTGGGACTTAAACAAAGATATAGCTAGAAGAGACATATTGGATAATTCATTGCATTACACTTGGTTCCACAATCAATGTTTATGAAAGGAGCAGTCAAAAAGACATATTGCATTGGGGAAATCTGCTGCAAAAGACAAGACAAAAATAACACTTTTAGGATTAAGATGTACCTGACCCAAGACAGGGTATTGTCTCATATGTATATAAAAGCTGAACAATAAATAAGGAAGACAGAAGAAGCAATGCATTTGAGTTAAGATGTTGGCAAATAATAGTGGATATACCATGGATTGTCAGAAGATTGAGCAAATTTGTCTTGGACAATATAGTCAGAATGTTCCTTAGATGTGAGAATGGTGAGACTTCTCATGAACTTCACATACATAATCAGGAGGGGTTAGTCTTTGGAGAAGGACAGCATGCTTGGTAAAGTTGTTGTTAAGTACCATGAAGTCAGTTCCAACTCATAGAGACCCTGTAAAGGGTTTACAATGAGAAGCTGGTGGCTTTGAACCACTGAATTTGTGGTTAGCAGTGCAGTGCTTTCCTAGAGGGTCACAGCAGGACTTCTTGGTAAAAAAGAGGAAGACCCTCAATTAGATGGGTTGACACAGTGGTTGCAACAAATAGCTCAAATATGGAAAAGATTGTGAGGATGACCCAGGATTAGCCAGAGCTTAATTTTGTTGTTCATAGAGGTTTACTACAAGTCAGAACCAACTCCGTGGTTTCTAATAGCAGTAACCACACAGATATAATTTAAACAATATTATAATGATAATACTACAGATTCCCAAATCTCTTACAAACTCCACTCTTCACCTCCGTTTGTGTAACAAGCATCAAAAACGAGGTGTCTTACTGTCACCTTACCTGCAACATCTTGTAAATAGAACTTTCATGTTTGTATTTTGAATCTTCTCTAGATTATTCAGGCTTGAAATCATAGTCTTACCCCAGAATCAAGTCTCTGTTTAATTATGGAAATGTGGGGAATGTTTTAAGTTTTGACTGTTTATTATTTAGTCACCTAAGTGTAGTGGTTACGAATCTGGCTGCAAACCTTCAGGTCAGCAGTTCGAAACCACCAACTGCTCCACGGGAGAAAGATGAGGCTTTCTGCTCCTGTAAAGATTTACAGCCTCGGAAACCCTGTACAGGGTCACTATGGGTCGGAACCGACT
>NW_006408707.1:3136682-3187669 GCF_000296735.1 Chrysochloris asiatica
TGGACCAATAAACAACATTGTTAGCAATGGAGAAAGATTGAAGTTGTCAAGGACTTCATTCTTCTTGGATCAACTATCAACACTCACGGAAGCAGCAGTCAAGAGATCAGACGACGTATTGCATTAAAGTGTTGAAGAGCAAAGATATCAGCTTGAGGACTAAGGTGCGCCTGATCCAAGCCATGGTATTTTCAATAATATGGATGCGAAAGCTGGACAGTGAATAAGGAAGATTGTAAAAGAATTGATGCCTTTGAATGATGGTGTTGGAGGAGAATACTAAAAGTGCCATGGGCTGCCTAAAGAACCAATAGATCTGTTTTGGAAGAAGTGAGCCAGAGTGCTCCTTAGAGGCCAAGATGGCCAAACTTCATCTCTCATACTGACATATTGTCAGGATGGAACAGTCTTTGGAGAAGGATATCATGCTTGGTAAGATGTAGAGTCAGAGAAAAAGAGGAAGACCCCCAACGAGAAGGATTGGCCAGCATTGATGGACTCAAGTGTGGCAGCGGTAGTAAGGTTGGCCCATGATCAGACATTGTTTCGTTCTGCTGTGAATGGGGTCGCTGCGAGTCGGTTCCGACGCCATGGCACCTACCAACAACAACAATCAGGAGTTCTGGTAGCGTAGTGGTTACGAATCGGGCTGTGAACCGCAAGGTCAGCAGTTCGAAACTACCATCTGTTCCGTGGGAGAAAGATGAGGTTTTCTGCTCCTGTAAAGATTTACAGCCTCGGAAACCCTGTACAGGGTCACTATGGGTCGGAACCGACTCGATGGCACTTAACAACAACAACAATCATATTATTATTCTTAGTTATGTGAAATATTGTTAGCTATGCCAATCTCTTTAATAACCAATGGTATTTTGTCAAGAGACTTCATTCAGTGGTCATCATTTCTCTGAGTTCTGTGGATTGTTTAGGGTTCGTTTTAAGACTTACTTCTAAATGAATTTTGCTGCATTTATATCCTTGGTCACTCTTTTCTAAATTTGAAAATACCTATTTTTTGACAAAGAATCCCATTAAGTTATTGCCTACCTTATGCTATTTGATGTTTGCACATAGCATTATCTTCCCACAGAAATGTAAGGTCCTAGAGTACAGAGACTGCCTTTCATTCTTATACTAAATTCCATACAGAACTTAAGTGGTGATTGGGAATTAATACATATACTAAAACAGTATGCCTTAATTAATTAATTTCATGTTTACCCAAAAACTAGCAAGAAAATCATTCATATTTGCCATAAAAAATAATCTTTGTGTCATTTCAGAAAATTCAGAGTGCATCAAACATTTAAGTATATATACACTTTACACACACACACACACACACACACACACACACATAGTTATTAATTGTTGGTAAATTCCTTTGAGTTGTTCCAACTCATAGAGACCCTATATAGGGTTTCTGAGGCTTTAAGCTTTAAATCCTCACAGGAGCAAAATGACTCATTTTTCTCCTTTGGAGTGACTGGAGGGCTCGAACCACGGACCTTGTGGTGCTGTTGAGTTGGTTCTGACCCATAGCGACCCTGTATAGGGTTTCTGAGAAGCGACTGGCGAACTTTACCCGCCGACTTTTTGGTTCAAAAGAACTTGCAGTCCAGCACATTAACCCACAGCGCCACTCCAGGACACACACACACACACACTCTCTCTCTTTCTCTCTCTCTCTCTCCATATATATAATTTTTCCCCCCGTATGGAGACCTGGTGTGATCCTGTGGCTTAATGCACTGGACTACTGGACTGCAAGGTCGCTTTGAGTCACAAGGTCGGTGGTTCAAGCTCACCAACTGCTAGTTGGAATCCCTACACTGGGTCGCTGTATGTCTGAAACAACTCAATGGCACTTAACAACAATATATTCTTAGGACTTGTGGTGTGGCACTCTGTAGAATCAGCACTGTACTTCAGACCACAATATTGGCAGTTCGAACCCACCCATTGCTCCTCAGAAACCTTCTATAGGGTCGCTATGAGTCAGAAGTTAACAATAACATATATAAATATGCATATACACACAGTTATATAGAAGTTTGATTTATTCTGAATTTTCTGAACTTGACGTGAAGATTATTTTAAAGGCAAATATAAATGATGTTCTTGCTAGTTTTTGGCAAATATGAAATTAATTAAACTGGTGTGGCGCTGTGGGTTAATGTGCCAGACTGCAAAGCCGTTTGAACTGCAAGGTTGGCGGTTCAAGCTCACCAGCTGCTCCTCAGAAACCCTATACAGGGTTGCTATGGGTCGGAATCGACTCGACAGCACTTAACAACAACAACAACAACATACATATATTGTTGTTATGTGCCGTGGAGTCGGTTCCAACTTATAGTGACCCTGTACAGGGTTTCTGAGGCTGTAAATCTTTACGGGAGCAGAACACCTCATCTTTCTCCCGCGGAACAGCTGGTAGTTTCAAACTGTTGACCCTGAGGTTTGCAGCCCGATTCATAACCACTATGCTACCAGAGCTCCTTACATATATAGTTGTTGTTAATTGCCTTTGAGTAAGTTCCAATTCACAGTGATCCTATGTACAACAGGAAGAAACACTACCCAGTCCTGTGCCATTCTCACAATCATTCTATGCTTGCGCCCACTGTTAAAGTCACTATCTCAATCCATCTCCTTGAGGGTCCTTCTTTTTTGCTATTTGATCAAACATGATGTCCTTTCCAGGGACTGGTCCATCCTGATGACCAAAGTTTGTGAGATAAAATCTTGTCCTCCTCACTAATAATGGACATGCTGGCTGTACTTCTTTCAGCACAGATTTGTTCTTTCTTCTGGCTGTCCATGGTACATTTAATATTCTTTGCCAGCACCGTAATTCAAAGGCATCAGTTCTTCTCTGGTCTTCCTTATTCATTGTCTAGCTTTTGCAGGCAGTAAAATATCATGGCTTGGGCAAGACACACCTAAGTTCTCAAAGTTACATCTTTGCTCATAACACTCTAAACAGGTGTTTTGCAGTAGATTTGCCCTATGCAATTTGTCATTTGATTTCTTCACTGCTGCTTCCATAGGCTTTGATTGTGGGTACAAGTAAAACGAACTGCTTGATAACTTTCAACAAGCAAGGTTGTGTCATCTACATACCATAGGGTTTTAATTACTTTTCTTTCAATATATGACATTTTTCTTAGATTACTTGCTCAGCATACAGATTGAGTAAATTTGATGAAAGGATACAACCCTGTCAGACATTTTTCCTGTTTCTAAACCATGAGTCATCACCCTGTTCTGTTTGAATGAACACAATTAAGTGTTCTGGAATTCCCATTCTTCTAATGTTATCCATAATTTGTTATGACCCACACAATCAAATGCCTTTGCGTAGTCAATGAAACATAGGTAAGTATCTTTCAGGTATTCTCTTCTTTCAGCTAAGATCCCTCTGACATCAACAATAATAACCCTACTTCCACATCCTCTTCTGAATTCATCTCAAATTCCTAACAATTCTCTGTCAATGTACTGCTTCAACCATTTTTGAATTATTGCCACAAAATTCAATTGCCTGTGATACTAATGATAATATTCAACCATTATTGTATTCTGTTGCGACACCTTTCTTTTGGACTGGGCATGAATGTGGTTTTCTCCCAGTCAGTTGGCTAGATAACTGTCTTCCGAATATCTTGGCATAGATGAGCGAGCAACTCCGCCACTACATACTTTTGTTGAAACATCTTAATTGGTATGCTGTCAGTTCCTACAGTCTGGTTTTTTGCCATTGCCTTCAGTGCAGCTTGAGCTTCTTTCAATGCCATGGGTTCTTGATCATATGCTACCTCCTGAAATAGTTGAATGTTGATCAATTCTTTTTGGAACAGTGACTCTATTTGTTACCTCCATCTTCTTTTGATGCTTCCTGAATCATTCAATATTTTGTCTATGTTGTTGTTGTCAAGTGCTGTTGAGTCCGTTGAGACTCCTAAGGACCCTGTATAGGGTTTCCAAGGAGCGATTGGTGAGTTTGAACCACCAACCTTGCAGTTCAAACAGACTTTACAGTCTAGTGCTTATCCTATTGTGCCACACCAAGACTCCATATTGTCCATAGAATCCTTCAGTAGGGAACCTCGAGGTTTGAGTTCTTTCTTCAGTACCTTCGGCTTGAGAAGCGCTGGCTGAATATGTTCTTCTTTTTCGGTTTTCTAACTTGAAGTCTCTGCATATTTCATTTAATACTTTATCTTCTTGAGCCACCTTTTGAAATATTTTATTCAGCTCTTTAACTTCACGAATTCTTCCTTTTGAATGAACAATCCTACATTCAAGAACAAGTTGTGTTTGTTTTTGTAAAAAGTTTTTATTGTGGATTGAGTGAAAGTTTACAGGGCAGATCATCAGTTTTACATTCAACAAATCATATACCTTATTTCATTACAATGATTATAATCCCCTCCATGTACCATCAGTTAACAGTATTTCTCTCTATTCACTTTAGCTTTTTTTGAAAACAAAACAAAACAAAAACACCACTCAGGGATATGTAATAATTTACACCTCCAAAGGGCACATTCTGCAAGTTTTCCTCCTGGCTATCAGCTCTTAGTCGTTCTCTTCCCGTGAATCTAGACTCCTCAGCCTCTCCCCCTTTCCACGACCCCATCTTTGCCTCCATCTCTGTTTCTCTGGATAAGGTTCCACATTCTGCTTGTGCTCTTCTCCCTTGATGGCCCTAGGGTCCTCTGTTTCTGGACTGTAAGATTAACCACTCCCCTGTTTTTGTTACAAAACTTCCTCCTTTACAATTGTGACAGTCACAATTAGTCATGATAACAATTATTCACTATTGAAGCATACAATTCTTAGCTCCATCTCTTTTTATCAGACCCATGTGGCAAGATGAAAACTATTCAGTGGGGACTCTTTCTTCCCCCAAACACTATTAAACTAAATTCCCTCTTGAAACCTTGTAATCCAGTCACTTTGTGTCTTTATCACCCCCTCATTTCAGGTAGCCAGTGTCTAAGTTGCCCATCCCTATCTACCCTGTGTACCGAGGGGACAGCATTGATACTTGATCTGAAGACTCCTTCCCTCTCTGTTGGTATTTAGAGTTACTACCTCCATGAGTATAGGTCAGGTTCATCAAATTGTAGCAATTTACCCTCGTTTCCTTTATCAAAAAAAATTTTTTTTTTGTAATCTTCCTCTAGTCAAATTCTGATTATCAAACCATCAAGGCTAGGTCAAATGGGTACTGTCTGAAAGTTTGGGTGTTCTTGTGTCTCTCATCTCACTTCATATCAGCTGGATGTTTCACTCCCAGCTCTAGTCCTCTGTGGCTATGTCCTTGTCCATGGGCTCAGGTGTCCCTAGGTCTCATCACACTTTGGACCAACCAGCCCTTCTTCTTCTCTTTCTCATCTCCAGGTAAATGGGAGTCCATGGACTTCAGTTGAACTCAGCCTATTTCTTCATGGCTGCCTTTCCCAATAGATCAAGGTGGTCGCTAGTAAGCTTACATGCCTGCTCATGTGTTCCCTTTGAGTTTCAGTCTTAGAGGGGGTTTGTCCTGAAGGAACTTGATTGCTTGCCTTGATGGCTTCCTGGCAAACAGCTTGCTTATTCTTGTAGTAGCCAGTCATGCTGCCATTTTTGGTTTGTTTTTTTTTTCCTGATGATCTTTCTTTGAAGATATATCTTCTGTCGCTCTAGCTGTTCCAGGCTGGTCTGCTTGTCCTTTCTAGTGGGAGTGTCCCACCTCAGAAGGTTCTGGATGGGACTTAGGATTCCATCTAAGGTCCTATACTCTGCAAAGGCTTTTTGAGAGGCTTATTTCACTGGGCACGTTGTAGAACCCCTTTTAGATATTCCAATCAGTTATAGGCTGAAGACAGGCTTACAAGTTTTCTGTAATCATGTTTCCCAACATTCCATTCTATCCCACTCAAGTATCTGTTTTACAATACTAGACAAGGGAAACCAATATTCATAAGACAGTCAAGCATTTTAGTATTATTTCCTTTCTTCAAACTATGCCTATATCCTTGTATTACAGAGCTCTATTGTTCCAAGGTTGAGCATACATCACTATTTACCTCTGTTCCACGTAGGCCATGCAAACCTGTCTCCGTGTCCCCCTATCTATTTTGTTCTTCTACTTCCTCCCCCTTCTTGTATTGTCCTCCCCAACACCCGAATAATCCCCCACCCCAATCCCACTGTTGTGGTTAATTTATATTCCATTAACTCTTCTCTCCACTTAATACAGTCCATTTCATCTTGTAATCTACCTGATCTTCTCACCACCTGGATCTCTGTTCCTCTGTGTTTACCTTCTTTCACATTGTAATTGTTTTGATCATAGATTGACCTCCCAGATCCTCTGTTACTATAATTTTATTCTGTTCTTTACTCTTCCATTTGTCAATTGAGTTCAGGGTGATACTGCCACATACGTCATTCTGTAGTTGTTTTCTGTTCTTGTTGGTCCTCAGTCCACAGAACTTCTTTTAGGATATTTTTCATAGCAGGGTTGGCTTTGGAAAAATCCCTTAGCTTCTGTTTATTCTGGAATGTTCTGATTACACCGTAGTATTTGATTGATAACTTTGCTGGGTAGAGGCTTCTTGGTTGGCAGTTTTAATATTTCAGGGTTTTATATATGTCTCCCCATTGCCTGCTTGCCTGCATGGTTTCTGCTGAGAGATTGAGCTTAATCTGACTTGCTTGCCTTTGTATGTAATGCTTCCCTTTTTCCTAGCTGCTTTCAGGATTTTCTCCTTATCTTTGGTTTTGGAGAACCTGTTTATGATATGTCTCAGTGATTTCCTTTTGGGGTTTATCCTTCCTGGGGTTTGTTGAGCTTCTTGAATGTGTATCTTTTCACTTTTCAGAATGATAGAGAAAGTTTCTTCCAGCAACTCTTCAACTCTCTCCTCTGTAGACTTGTATGATTATTCCCATTTCAGAATTCCTATAATTCTTAAGTTATTCCTCTTCATGTTGTCCAACATGAATCTTAGATCTTTTTCAGATTTTTTCAGCTTGCTCTTCTATCTTAGTTGTATTGAGAGATTTGTCCTCCAGTTCATTAGTTCTGCCTTCCATCTCTTCAATTCTACTCCTTTGCCCTTTCAGTGTATTGTCTATTTCTGATATTCTTTTATTAATCCTTTGAACCTTTTTCTGTAGGTTTTGAATTGTTTCCAATGCTGTATCTATCTTATTTGATTGTTCCTGTAGCACTTTCCTGACTTGTTCCTTATTTTTCTCAACTCCATTGTATAGTGTTTTGATATATTTTATAATCATTTTTTTGAATTCTTTCTCAGGCATTTCCAAAGTCTGCCCATCTTCCAGTATGGATTGTAGGTTTACTTCCAGCTCATTTGTCTTAGTCACTTTGTTTCGTTCCTGGACATGTGCTGATATGATCATCTGTTTCTGTTTTTTTTGGGTATATTCAGGAGTTATCTGTGGCCTTAATACTTAGATGGGTGTGTATTTTGGTATTTTATGCTTTCAGATTGTCTTCAGGTAGATGTGATCAGGAAATGGGCTTCCCTTTTCACTGTACTTCCTCAGAAATTTCAAGATGCCACTCTTGGTCATTATGATGTTACTCAGGATTTAATTTTTGGCCTATTTCCTTTTTAGTTTCCCTGTCCCACTCCACAATCCCTATTCAGGTCTTTTTCCTAGTGATAAATAGTTCAGAGCTGGCTGTGGCCATTTTGCACTGCTGTTTGGGTTTAAGTGGAAACTGTCACTTTAAATTTTGAGGAGATCTGTGAGCATGCAGCACCCCCTCTAGTCACCAGAATGGCGGTACCTAGACAGTGAGAGACCAATGAACATATACACACACACAAAAAAAGAATGTCCACGCCTTTATCTCCATGGTTCTGTCAGGTGTCCATAGCTGCTCTGATCCTTCCCCTGCTTAGTCTCTCCCAAGATGGTGGCTCCGGGAGCAGCTGGGCATCCACTAGAAAGCAATGGATTCCTTGCTTCTGCTACAAATTCCCCTAGTTGTAATCTTTCCAACCTTCTAAATATTTCCTTATATGTGGTTCAGAGTTCTGGCACCATCCCCTGGGCCTGATTAGTCTGGTATTCTGTGTTGTTGCTGATGGAGTTCTTCATTGAATGAACGTCTATCCAATCCTCCATCTTGTTTGTTCTCCAAGAACAAGTTTTAAAGTCCCTTCTGATGTTCATTTTTGTTCTTTTCTCCCTATCTTTTTAATGCCCTTTGTTTTCTTCATATATGATGTTGTTGATGTTATTCCACAATTTGTGTGGTCTTCAGTCATAAGTGCATCAAATCTGACTCAATGTTGTATTTTGGATCTTGTTTTATTTTTATTCAGCTTCAATTTGAACCTACAATTGAGCAACTGATGGTCTATTCAACAATTGGCCACTGGCCTGTTTCTGACTAATTATATTGGACTTTACTATTCTCTCTTTTCACAGATGAGGTTGATTTGACTCCTGTTTGCTCTATTCAGGGAGGTCTACTTGTGTAGTCTCCACTTATGTTGTTGGAAAATGATATTTTCAATAAATAAGTCATTAGCATTATGGCATTGTTGGTTAATGCACTGGACTGAAAAGTTGGCTTGAGCCTCAAGGCTGGTGGTTCAAGCTTTACCAGCTGCTACTCAGAAACCCTGTACAAGGTTGCTATGGATTGAAACTGACTCGATGGCACTTAATGATAACAATAACAATTACAAAATTATATCATGTGATCTCTGGTATAGTTTCTACCACCAAAATCACCTTTGCCAATTTATGATCCTTCTCTTTGTTTCCAGTTTTCGAATTCCATTCACCAGTGATTATGAATACATTTTGATAATGAATGTTTGATCAATTTAATTCTGCAGAAGTTGATTAAAAAATCTTTAATTTCCTCATCTTTGGCATAAATGCTTACACATATATATATATATATATACACACACATATAAATGCACATATATATGTATGTATGTGTATATTTATACACCTAACAACAACAACAATATGTGTATATACATATATCTATGGGAAGTGTGATGGTTCTGTAGGATAAGCACTGGACTGAGAGCCACAAAGCCAGTAGTTTGTTTGAGCTCACTAGCCATTCTAAGGGCAAAAGATCAGACTTTGTGCTCCTGTAAATATTTAAAAGCCTTTGAAACCTTATACAGGGTCACTATGAGTCAGAAATGACTCCATGGCACTGAACAACCACACATATATACATATGTGCACCCACCCCCATATATATATGTATGTATTTTAAATTTTTTATTGTGATTTGAGTGAAGGTTAACAGAGCAGATTATCAGTTTTACATTCAGAAAACCATATACTTTGCTTCATTACAATGATTGAAATCCCCTCCATCCACCATCAGTTAAGAATATTTACTTCTATTCAATTTAATTATGGCATTCTTCCCTGTGACTCCTGCTACCTTCATCTTTCCTTTGTTAACTTCTCTCTTGTTGTTTATTACCTGTGCTGTCAACCATGTTGACATGTGTCTACCTTCTAGTCCATGAATAATTTTCCGTCCCCATTCTCTTTCCCCACGTAATAAATTTAATTTAATTTTAATGAAAGATGATTTCTTTTATTAAGAAAACCTTTTCTTCACTTTTTACAACATTTGTCTCCAGAATATTTGTCCTTTTTTGATTGACTAATTTCACTCAGAATAATGTCCTCCAGTTTCATCCATGTTGTGAGGTGTTTTACCGATTCATAATTCTTCAACATGTGTAGTATTCTGATATGTTTGTTTAATCCTATCTAAGCAGCCTCTATTGTTTTGATGTATCTCTTGTAGACCACATATTAAAGGATCTTGTTTTCTTATCCATTCTGCTATCTCTGTCTCTTGACTGGTGGATTTAATCCATTTACAATCAGTATAATTATCAATAAGTATGAATTGATTGTTGTTCTTTTGCTGAGTGTGCATGTGTATGTGTTTGTAGTGATGCTGGTTTCTTTGCTCCACATAATTTTCTGCACTGAGTTCCTTTTTTTGTGGGTTTTCTATTTAAATTTCTGTTATGCTAATGTTTACTAAACCTTTCTGATTTTCCTTTTTTTTAAATTTTGATATTCAGGTGTATTAATTTTCACTAAATTAGAGGTTACTATGTGTAGTGGTTATGAATCGGGCTGCAAACTGCAAGGTCAGCAGTTTGAAACTACCAGCTGTTCCAAGGGAGAAAGATGAGGCTTTCTGCTCCCATAAAGATTTACAGCCTCGGAAACCCTGTACAGGGTCGCTATGAGTTGGAACTGACTCCACGGCACATAACCACCATGTAATTTATGAAAATTTCCACCTATTTAAAACAGTCTTTTATATTGAAATCTACTTGACTTCATCACCATTTGGAAGTTTGGTATCTACACTATTCCTTCTTTTTGCTTTGTATTTGATTTCATTACAAATTGTTATCTCTAGTTTCTTATTTTCAGTCTTGTAGGTTTGTTTTACTTTAAATACTTCTATATCTGGATTGAGTTCTGAGTGGTGTTGTTGTATATGTTAATCTCAGATTGTTGTCTGCTGTTGTTGGTTCTCAGTCCAAAGAACACCCTTTAGAATTTTTTGTGAAGTTGCTCTGATCATTACAAATTCCTTTAACTTATGTTTCTCAGGAAATGTCCTAATTTTGCTGTCATAATTGAGGGACAGGTTTGTTGGGTATATGATTCTTGGTTGGCCATTTTATTCTTTCAAATTTTGTATATGTCATCCCATTGCCTTCTTGCCTGCATGATTTCCTCTCAGAAATAAGAGCTTAGATTTATGTTCTCCTTTGTAGGTAACTTTTTGTTTTTCCCAAGCTCCTTGATGGATTCTTTGATTTTCTTCGGTTTTGCAAAGTTTGATTATGATATGTCTCAGTGATTTTCTTTTGGGATCTTTCCTGTTTGGGGTTTGTTCAGTTTCTTGTATGTTTGACTTCTCATTCTTCATGATATTAGGGAAGTTTTTTTTAACAACTCTTAGACAGTTTTCTCTGTGCTTTTTATTGTCTCTTCCTGTTCTGAAATTCTTCCTCTTCATTGTGTCCCACATAACTCTCAGGCTTTCTTCAGATTTTTTTCATTCTTTTTTTCTGATTGTTGTAGCATACTAGTATCAAGATTTTATCCTTTAACTTTCTAGTTTGTGTTTCCAACACTTTGAATGTACTCATTTGTTCTTCCAACGTGTAATAGTGAACAGGAAAAGATAAAAACATTCACTGCCCTCTCTGCCCAGAAGTCAAACTAGAATGTTAATCAGGTTACTGAGTAGAACCAATCCTCTGGTTCCTTCCTGTCTTCAAAAAGGTCTGCAACCTAACCCTTCTCTGATCCTGACCCCATATAAGTCTGCACTTCCCTATATTCAGGGCTCAGAATCTGGAGAAATTAGCTCCTCTGAGCCAGCTAATATAATAATATCTGAAACTCTGCTTCACCTCTCTGAGTGGTCTTGGTTTCTTTGACTATGGATCAAGAGCTGCCATGACACTTTCAAATCTAAAACTGTGTAACAGATATAGGCTGGAGGTATGTCTGATCTCTACTTCATAGGAATTGGTTTTGGGCAATTGAGTTTGGTCCTCTTTCCCTCATGTGCAATTTGAGTAAGTCAGACATGACCCACACAGGTTTTTGCAGTTAGCATCAGGAGTGGGGTTCATTGCATTGGCTCCAGACTCATGAAAGTATTAAGTTTTATAAGAGAAGGAATGAGATAAAATTATTTGGGATAAAATATTTAAGTGAAGGGGAGAGTGGCAGCTTCTGGAGTTGCCTGGAGCTGATGTCAAGCTGGTTGACCCAGATGGCTAATAGGGGATCAGGGTCTACTGGAATCCACCCTGCCAGAGGCCAAAGGCCATATGCATATGAATGGAATTAGTCCTACTGAGAAAAAAAGATTGAATTTTAGTGTTTTTAAAAGTTTTTTTGTGTGTGTGTGTTTGACTGCCTTATGGATATTGGGTTCTCCTGCCTACTATTTTAAAATAGGTTTACATGTGTGATAGAAATTAATATTGAGTGTGATGATTACAGAGAGTTTGTAAGCCTGTCTTTAGCCTGTATTTATTTGGATTTGCTAAAAGGGGAGCTGGAGTCATGATGTGGCACTGTATGATAAGCAAGGTAGGTTTGAACTGCAAGGTCGGTGATCTAAACTCACCAGTTGCTTCTCAGAAACCCTAGGCAGGGTTGTTGTAACTTGAAACTGACTTGAGGGCATCTACAACAACAAAAGAAGGGGAGTTAGAATTTGCCTGGTAAAAATAGGGTCTTTGGTTTAAGCCTTTTTAAAGTATGGAGGCTTAAGAATACTGAGCCCCACCCAGAACCTTCAGAGTTGGTACATTTGCATTTGAAAAGAAATATAGACACACCCAACCACTGCAGAGAGAACAGGAGATTCATGATTGAGAAAAAGTAGGGAAAAAAGTGGACTTTTTCCATTTTTGAGATTCAAGCAAGCTGTTTGCTTTGGCAGTCAGTGAAGTCGACCCATTAGAGAAAATCCCCTGGTAGTACAGTGGTTACAAATCGGGCTGTGAACTGCAAGGTCAGCAGTTCGAAACTACCAGCAGTTCCATGGGAGAAATATGAGGCTTTCTGTTCCCGTAAAGATTTACAGCCTCTGAAACCCTGTGCAGGGTGGCTAAGAGTCAGAACCAACTCCACGGCACTTAACAACAACAACAACAGGACTGAAAGTTAAAGGGAACCAATGACTCGCATGCTAGCTGGTGACCACCTAGGCCCCCTTGTGAGTGGAATTGGAGAAAATGAAGCAATAGAGATATGGGCTGAGTTTGGACATGTTCTGTTGGCCCACCCACTTTGACCTTGAGATAAGAAAGAGAAGAGGAAGGGCTGACTGGTCTTAAGTTTAGGGAGTTGTGTCAACTCCTGAACCAGAGACACTGACCTAGCCACTGGGAGTTAGGTCTGAGAGTGAAAGGGCCAGCTGGTCTGAAGTGCAGGCAGTTATGTGTGAACTCCCAAATTTGCAGCTGGTACGTATTTAAGCTAGCTTGGATGTCTAGATATGAGCTATGACAGGAACCTGACCAGATATTTGATACTGTTATCAAGTGTTAATTGCTACAATTTGGTGAACTGGACATTTGCTTATGGATGCAGTTGCTTACAATTCCAACCAGAATGGGCGATTCTTCAGATCAAGAAATATGCTTATCTCTTCAGTTTACTGGGTTGATAGGGAAAGCCAATTTAGACATTTAGGCAAAATTTAGACAAAAATAGGGGGCTATATAGGCCAGCTGGCTTACAAGGTTTCATAGATATGCTGAATTTTAGAATGAGGGGACAAGGGAGAATCTCCACTGACTAGTTTTCCTCTTTTCCAGATGGGTCTGGTCAGAGGGGGTGAGGGGTAATGATTTTATTATTTAAATTGTGAGTAATTGTTAGTAAGATTAGTTGTGACTCTCAAAACTGTAATTGCAGAAGATTTGTAACTGAAAGGGGAAGTAGTAAATCTTTCATTTCAGAAACAGAAGATCCCAGAACCATAAAAAAGGAAGAGCATGAATGGAGCATGCTGGGATACTTGCCTGGGAATGTGGCGATAGCATAGATGACAGCAGAGGTGGTGCCATGGAAAGACATTGCTGCTGTGGACTCTAGGCTCATGGACTAAGTCTGTGTGCCTAATGGAAAGAGGCTGGCTTGTGTGCATCAAATATTTTTGCTTTGTTAATTTGTGACATATACAATGTAAATAGGGCCAATGTGTTTTTGTATATAACAGTTATTCATGTTAGGCGCAAGTATGACTTTATAATTTTACTTATTTGGAGGTTATGCTTATAGTTTATGGGGTTCAAATTGACAAGGGTCAACTATAATAGTTAGGGTTCTGTATCAACTTGACTAAGCTGGCCAGGATTCTCATGGTTTAGCAGTTAAGATGTGCTTATTCCCATGGTGATGAACCTTAATATAGGTGTAGTTAGTTCTGTGGGGAGTGTCAATCAAATATGAGCACCCAATCAATTAAAGGGATGCTTCCTTGGGGGTGTGGCCTGCTCCCAATATAATGGAAACATGGGAAAGCCTCTCTCCCTTTTTCCACTGAGGACTTTAGACTCTGCAATTGTAAATCATTTTATTGACAGTAAACTTTATCTATCTATCTATCTATCTATCTATCTATCTATCTATCTATCCATCTATCTATCATCTATCTATCTATGTTTCAGTGGTTTTGTTTCTCTAGAAAACCAAGCCTAAGATATAATATATTGTCATTTCTGAAATCTGAGAATCTTCTGGCTTTCTAATTGCAGCTCTTGTATTGTTTCAATGCAGGTCTTGTATTGTATCACATTTTGCATTTGTTTTGTCTGTTCTTGTAGTGTTTTCCTGAATTTTTCTAAATTCTTTTTTTGTGTGTGTTCTCATTGATTTCCTCAATCTTTTAAAGGTTCCTAAATTTTGTTATTTTGAATTCTAAGTTCATTCCATTACCTTTTCTTCCTCAGAAACATTTTCTGGCTCTGCATCTTGATCATTTGTTTGAGTCATTCTCTCTTGTTTTTCACTTGTGAGATAAAATTGTCTGTTGTCTCAAGGGCATTGTGGGGTTGTTTTATTTGTATTTAATTGATGATTATTTGTTGATTTGTTCTAAGGCTTTCACCAACTGTGTCCTGTAGTTAGAGAATGGAAACTTGTACACTGTTCTCATTTGTCATATGCCATTGGTCCACCTTAATGTAGGGTGTGGTTAGCTGGTGTTGGCTGCTGTCTATTGTTGATCAGGTGGTATAGGAGTTGGTATTGGCTTTTGTCCAGTGGCTGGACCTGCAGGGGATACTGTTGTGACAGAGCTGTTTGGGCACAGGTGCTGTCTCCTGTCAGGTGGGAAAGAGAAATCAACACCTACAAAACCAAAACAGAATGAAAAGAGAAAAATAAATAAAAACATGCAGTAGCCAGAAAAAAAGATTGTAATAGGTATAGAGATAAAAGAGGGACAGGGAAATGGAGCTACGGAACAGAAAAATAAGAGAAAATAAAAGGAATAAATTTAAAAACCTGCTTAAGAATAACTAAAAAGAGAAAAAGGGTCAGGAAAATGGAGCTATAACAGAGATAAAAAAGAGAGGAAATAAAAGGAAGAAATTAAAAAAAAATACTTAGAAAAACCAGGGAGAGGGAAGATGAGAAGAGAAAGCAAGAGCAGTAAAAAAAAAAAAGATCAAAAGGGGGGGAAGAAGAAGAGGAAAATGAGAAACAGAATTAAGGAAAAACGAAAGTCATTATAAAAAGGATAACATCAAGGGAATGGAAAGAAAAGTAGAAGGAAGAGAAAGAACAAACAAACAAAAACCATGAAATGTAAAACCCCTCATCAAACCTGAAAACAAAAACAGTGCAGCTGTTGGACCCAGAGAGAAGAAAATTCTGGAGGGCTGCTGCAAACCAAGGAGCTCATGAGGTCGGTGTGGGAGGGAGGTGACAGCAGATTTCCCAGCCGTAGATGAAGCTCTTACCAGCCAAAGTATAATCTATGTTTAGGGCACTTAGTCTGAAAGTAGTTCAGTGTCTAGTAGAACCTCAGGGCAGCTAGGACAGAGTGACTGGTTAAATGCTGGTCTGGTGTCTTTGCAAGTTTTGTAGGTCTGGAACCAAGCCACCTGAATTCAGCAGGCCCAGCCTCGCATTGGTGTGCTTTCCAACCACGTGGCTGCAAACTCTGGGAGAGCAGGGTCTGCACTGTGGATGGATGAGCGCGGGAACTGACCACACCTTGGGTTACTAGGAGAGCATGTGAAAAAAGAAGGAATCTTACCTTTCCCATCTCCTGTGTGAATCTGCTCTGCCAGGCTATCTTCTGTTACCAAAGCTGCTATCTGGCCGGACATTCACTAGTCTACCTCTCTCACCATCCCTGTGCAGCTTTTCAATCTACTTCCCTAATCTTTCCTTTGGAGTTCAGGGTTCCAGGATTTTCATTTTCAATTGGCATTTCTAGTTATAGAGTGTGTTTTCCTAGTCCATTATCATAAATTGTTCTTTTTTTCTTTTTTTTTTACCTTCAGATATTTAAGTCATGTACCTTCATCATTCTTTTCTAAGAGTTCAAGAAAACACCTAAAGAGAAAAATGTGTAGGACTAATCCAAGTTTAGTGAATGAAGTAACATTTAAAAAGTTCTATGACATTTAAAAACCTTTGATATGTTGATTAAATCTATATATTTTTAAATCTTGTAATCATTTTGCATTTTGACTATTGTACATTTGCGTGGGTAATTTGGGGGTCATGTTAGATTACATTTTCAGGAGCTGAGAACTGACTTGTGTCATCAATATTTCTGAAACTCAAAAGTTTGAAAATATAGTAAAAATGCAGATGCTTTCAACTTATTCATGCTCCATGCTGTATTAAAGTTATCTCCCATAACTGATTATATACATTATCACAAATAGCTTTATCAGGATTTTTAAAAAGAAACTCTGTTTAGTGGTATAGATATCATCCAAAAAGAGAGGATGAGCAATGATGTGTTCAATTCACAATAAATCTAGATAAGACTTTGAATTTTAAGCCATAACTGTATTTATTTTTATTGTATTTTTTATGAGGAGCTTTTTGAAAAGCTTATGTTCCATGATCTGATGTTTATGGTCAGTTTAATCTTTCTTTGAAGATGAGCTACACTCATAAAGTAGGCCATGACTCATCCGGATGCTATGACTACATGATGCTTATTTGTAAAGTTCAAATCTTTACAATCTTATGGACACACCTCTTTTGACAAGCGTGAGGTGCCAGGACTCGATAGAGATGTAAGTATGTGTCACTACATGCTCAGAAATGAGCATGTTTTTCCATCATCCAGACTGACCTCAGTGTCTCAGACTATATAAACTAGTCTGTCTGCTAGGAATATTAATCATGTTAGTTTTAAACTTGGGAGTCTTTAAAAAGAGAAGCTTCCCACTCCTCAACAATAACAAACAATTTAACATTGTGTTTAGCAACTTGTCAACTACTCCATCTCTGTCAAAGTCATCTCTTTGGTGATTATATCTTAATAATAGCTAGAAGAATTTGCAATATGCATTATAGAGAAATGAGGTATCCATAAAACAACTTAATAGTATCTCTTAATGCTAAGAAAAAAATGGAAGAAAAATGTAGACTAGTAATTATAACGAGTATGCATTGAATCCTAACAACATTCTAGGAGCTTCTGAGATCCTTATATGGATCGATTCATGCAATTCTGATAACAATCCCATGAGACAACTACAAGTATCACCCCTATTTTCTAAAGAGGAAACAGGTATAATGAGTAAGTACAGATTTAGAATTTGAATTCAGAAAGTCTAACACTAGAGCCTAGTGCTTAAACCTGTATGGCATATTTCCTGTTTATATAACAATTCTTGAAAACTCTTTGGAAAGAGCAATTTAATTTAAAAAGTAGTCATATCCAGAATAAATTGGGCTTTGATTTTTCTCTCTTTAGGCATAAGTCCAAACAATCTACTGAGCATTGAAATATTTTACCAATCATTTGGTATTGAATACTTGAAATGGAGCTGTTTGTTTCATTGATGGTGGGTAGAATGAACTGAAAACTATTTTTTTCTAACTAGGAAGACAATGAGTATAATTTACAATTCCATAATAGAGAGAAAATTAATCTTTTCCTTGGGTCCAACTGACTCCCTTCCATATAGTCTTACTCTTGATCACTTTCTTGATTTCATTTTAGATTTTCATGTAGTTGTTTTCCAGTCTTTGAAAATGTCAATACATTAACCAGCAAACATTGAGTAAATATTTACTTCCCTTCCCGATGTACATGTCTTATGAGTGCTTTATGGTGGGTTGATTTGTAGAATTAGTCATTTAGTCAAAAGTAAAGGATATAGCATGAATATAAAGCTTTATTTTAGGAAAAAAGTTTATTTTTAGTAATCCTTATCTGGTCATATCATATAAGGTAAACAGTAAAATTAGAAAATTATTTTGTCTTGGTACTTAAAATTATTTTCAGACATCACTAGTTAAGTAGTATCTCAAGTACTGTCATTGTTGTTAAGTGCCATTGAGTTGGTTCTGACTCATATATATATATATGCTATATAGGGTTTCCAAAGAGTGCCTAGTGGATTTGAATCACTGACCTTATAGTTCAAACTGAACTTGCGGTCCAGTGCTTATCCTACAATGCCTTGCTAAGACTCTATATCAAGTATAATAGATAATTGTTATGTTGCTGTTTAGTATCCAGGTTTTATGTTTGCAAAAACCACCTATCTTCCAATTTTAGTTCTTGTGGACCTAGTGGAATGCATTCCTCCTAGTTCTTTGGGTAGATAATGTGACCAAAGCCCAAGCCAATCAATACATCATATTCTTTTAACATTTTAATTGATTCAAGCTAGTATATTAATACATTTAAAGACTACTAGGAATATTGGGGATATAGCCATGGGAACACCTGACAGACATTTTGAAACTCTGAGAATAAGGCTAACATGAAAGTGTCCTGTTGAGAAATGGTTGGAAAAACAACATCAGCAAAAATGCAAAATAATATTGCTGAGTAAAATCATTCATTATGGACCCATCTTTGACTGAATCCAGAATATTTCCATCTTGTTCAATTATGTCAGTCTATAAATAATTTTTTTTTATTTAGAAAATTTGAATTGGTTTTCAAGTGACTTACAATAGAAATAACACTTAATATTAAAAACACGAATTGGAAAAGAAAATAGAGCAATGAAATTCTTAAGTATATGTTTAACTTTCCTATCACAGGATCTCTATGAGTTGAAAAAAAGACTTCACAGCAGCTAACAACAATAACAGCATCATGATATTTTCGTGGTTCCATGGTAGAACTCTCACCTCCCATGTTGGGGACCCAGGTTCCAATTCTGGCCAATGCACCTCATGTAGTCACCATACGTCTGTTAGTGGAGGTTTTGTGTTGCTATGGTAAGTAACGATCACTCATCTGCAAGTTTGCTATACTGTGGTGGCTTGCATGTTGCTATGATCCTAGAAGCTATGTCACAGGTATTTTAAATACCAGCATGGTCACCCATGGTAGACAGGTTTCAGTAGAGTTTCCAGACTAAGACAGACTAGGAAGAAGGAGATGGACTATTTCTGAGTATTTAGTCAATAAAAACCATATGAAGAACAGTGGAACACTGTCAGATAGCACCAAAATATTAAATATTAAAGCATGATGAAGAACATAAGAATATTGTCAGGTATAGTGCCAGAATATGAGCCCTTCAGGTTGGAAGGCACTCAAAATACAAGGGGGGAAGAGCTGCCTCCTCAAAGTAGAATTGACTATGATGACGCAAATTGAATAAATCCTTCGGGACCTTCATTTGCTGATGGGGCACAACTCAAAATGAAGAGAAACAGCTGTAAACATTCATTAATATCAGAACATGGAATGTATGAAGTATGAATCTAGGAAAATGGAAATTGTCAAAAATGAAATGGAATGCATCAGTATTGATATCCTTAGCATTAGTAAGCTGAAGTGGATTGGTATTGACCATTTTGAATCTGACAGTCACATGGTTTACTATGAGGGGAATGACAAATTGAAAAGGAATGACTTCACATTCTTCACCAAAAGAATATTTCAACATGTGTCTTAAAGTACAATGCTGTCTGAGATAGGATAATATCTATATGCCTAGAAGAAATAGCAGTTAATACCAGCATTATTCAAATTTATGTACCAACCACTAAAGCCAGTGGTGATGAAATGGAAGAATTTCTACCAGCTTCTTCAGTCTGAAATTGATCAAATATGCAATCAAGATACCAACCACTAAAGCCAGTGGTGATGAAATGGAAGAATTTCTACCAGCTTCTTCAGTCTGAAATTGATCAAATATGCAATCAAGATGTATTGATAATTACTGATGACTGGAATGCAAAGGTTAGAAACAAAGAGGAAGGATCACTAGTTGGAAAATAAGGCCTTGGTGATAGAAATATTGCTGGTGATTGCATGATAGATTTTGCAAAACCAATGAATATTACATGGTAAATACCTTTTTTGAATTACATAAAATATGACTATACACATGGGCTTCACCAGGTGGAACACACAAAGAAATCCAATTGACTACATCTGTGAAAAGAGATGATGGAAAATCTCCATATCATCAGCCAAAACAAGGCCAGGGGCAGTCTGTGGAACAGACCATTAATTGCTCATATGCAAGTTTTGGATGAAGCTGAAGAAAATGACAAGTCCACGTGAGCCAAAATATGATCTTGAACATATCCCACTTGAATTTAGAGATCATCTGAAGAACAGATTTGATGCATTAGACAATAAAGAACAA
Organism: Chrysochloris asiatica; assembly: GCF_000296735.1. Taxonomy (NCBI): domain Eukaryota; kingdom Metazoa; phylum Chordata; class Mammalia; order Afrosoricida; family Chrysochloridae; genus Chrysochloris; species Chrysochloris asiatica. The sequence continues at coordinate 3,157,082 of NW_006408707.1, forward strand.
AGATCAGAAAAGTTGTTGGATGATATCAAGAACATCATCCTGGGAGAAAGCAAAAGTTCATTAAAAAGAAAAGAAAGAAGGAAAAGATCAAAATAGATGTCAGAAGAGACTAAGAAACTTGTTCTTTAGCATACAGAGGCTAACACAAATGGAAGAAAGGGGGAGGTAAAAGATCTGAACAGAAAATTTCAAAGGTCAGCTGAAGAAGATAATGTCAAATATTAAAATAAAATGTGAAAAGACCTGGAGTTAGAAAACAAAAAGGGAAGAACATGCTCATTTGTCAAGCTGAGGGAACTGAGGAAAAAATATTTCAAGTTTTGACTTGAAATATTGAAGGATTCTAATGACAAAATTAGGAACTGGAATATGTGAAGAAGAACATGGCATTAGGGTTAAAGGAAGATTGATTAACAAGTTGTCATAAAAAGACAATATAACCTTGCTTGCTGAAAGCAAAGGGGACTTAAAACACTTACATGAAGATCAAAAACCCAAAAGCAAAGTATGGGTTGCGCCTCAACGGAAAGAAAACTAAAATCCTCACCACTGGACCAATAAATAATATCAAGATAAATGGATAAACAACTGAAGTTGTCAACAACTTCATTTTGCTCAGATCAACGCATGGAAGCAGATGTCAAGAAATCAAATCACATATTGTATTAGGTGCATGACCTCTTTGAACTGTTCCAGAGCAGAGATATCAGTTTGAGGTCTAAGGTGTGCCTGACCTAAACCATAGTATTTTCAATAATGTCACATGCATGTGAAAGTTGGACAGTGAATAAGAATTGATGCATTTGAGTTACTGTGTTGAAGGAGAATATTGAAAGTACCATGAACTATCAGACAAACAAACAGATCTGTGTTGGAAGCAGTACAGCCAGAATGCTCCTTGGAAGCCAGGATGTCTAGACTCTGTCTCTTATACTTTAGACATATTATCTGGAGGGACCAATCCCTAGAGAAGGACATCATCATTGGTAAGGTGGTGGGTAAGAACAAAAGAGGAAGACTCCCAATGAGATGGATTTGCACAGTGACTTCAGCAATGGGCTCAAATGTAGCAATGATTGTGAGGTTAGCATAAGACTGGGCAGTGTTGTGTTCTATTGTGCATTGGGTCTCTCTATGAGTTGGTACTGACTCCATGACACATGTTTCAACATAGTTTCTAGACTAAGTCAGACTAGGAAGAAAGGTCTGGGTATCTCTGTTCAAAATATTATTCTCTGCATCACCATGGTCTATTTCCATTATGCATGATGTCTGTCACTGTATGTCAAGAACAACTTTGCTGTATCTAACAACAGCAATAATAAATACAGAGTCATGATATTAAAATGCTAACTTAAGATGACACTTTTTCAAATCATCTTGTTCATTGTTGTTGTTGTTTTTCTCAGTAGACTCTATTTGTGTCTTGCAAAAATACTCTTGTTACATTGCTGCCAGTATCCTTTAAAGCATCTGCTGAAGTGGTAGGTCTAAGACCATTTTGGCTTGATGGGAAATTGGGTCCTGACACTTTTTCTAGAGACATGACAAAAGTTGAGTCAATCTAGAGGTTTAACTGAGCCGAATGCTTTATCTCATTAGAGAATTTGAATTGAGACAAAATTGTAGCCAGGTAATGAACACTTGAACTGCAGGTCATGTAGAGTCTGGTAGTAATTTTCAGCTGTGTGCACATTGACTAGTAAGCAGAAAATGCAAGATTGGAGAAAGAAACAGAAGACTGCAATTGACAAGCAAAAAGGAACATGGGCCTACAATTGTTGAAAGAATCATTTAAGTATGACTTCCCACTTATACTCCTCCTGTAATTTGGCCATGTGTCCTGATTGTTCATTGAGTTATTCATTCTTTTGCTTATTTATTCAAGAAATAATATTTGAGCTACTCTGTATTAGTATTATTCTGGGTTGACACAGATACAGTAGTAAACAAGACAAAGTTCCTACATTCATGGAGCTTAGGCTTTATAAGGAATCCTGGTGTGGCACTACAGGGTAAGCATTGGATTTCTAACTGCAAGTTTGGTGGTTCAAACCCACCAGCTCCTCATCAGAAACCCTACCCAGGGTTGCTATGAGTCAGACGTGACTTGATGGCACTTACAAATCGGGCTGCGAACCTTAAGGTCAGCAGTTCGAAACTACCAGCCGCTCCGCGGGAGAAAGATGAGGCTTTCTACTCCGGTAAAGATTTACACCCTTGGAAACCCTGTACAGGGTCGCTATGGGTCGGAACCGACTCGATGGCACTTCACAACAACAACAACAATAATAGGATGTATTAGAAAAAAGGAAGTGTGAAAGAAGGAAAGAAGAGGAGGGATGACAGAGGAAAAAGCGAAATAAAACCTACATATACATAGAGAGAAACAAAGAGGATTATAAAAATTATAAGTGATTTGAAGGAAAATGTAAAAGGTTAATGAGCATGGCCCAGAATGAATGTGAAAGTAATGGTGTTTTAAGTGGTTGGCCAAGGGTTGTGTCTTTGAGGTGATATTTTGAAAGCTGAAGGCATTGAGGAAATACGCTGAGAAAGAGTTTTAAGGAGAGAGAATAGAAAATCTACAGGTAACAAGGGTGATGTTACAGAATAACAATGAGGTCAGCGTGGTCAGAGTTGGAGACTGGTAGAACTTTATTATTCTTTGACTGAACGAATGAGCAAAGGATTCCACGCTAGGTGGAAATGGGTAGAACTTGAGATCAGATTTATCTGTAGGTGAGAAATTTTATAAAGCCTTGAAAGACATTCTAAAGATATTTGCAGAAGCTAAGACAGAATTTCTGGTCTTCTCCAATAAAAATAATTTTAATTATTTGGTTTGAGCTAGTTTGATTATGTTTCTGTTTCTTTAAAATCATTTTCAAATATGTTTCATAACAGAATGAATTTTTGTTTTCAAATTCAGTATCTTGTAAAACCCTTAAATATGAAAGAGATAAGACAATGTTATGGAAAAATAATTTAAAATGTTCATATTTTCTATAAAAGCAAATTAATGAGAAAAATGACACCGTTTTAATAAGCACAGAATGTGAACTCTAGGTTATGGATGATAGATGCAGTCTCAATTTTCAATTTTATTTTTGTATTTTGCATTGCTTGCACGATATTGAAAAATATTCTAATTCACACCAATAAATAGGTGCAAATGGTAAACAATTTTAAGAACTCACCTTGAAATCTCAGGATATTCCTCAGATAAACTGACATGTGAATGTGGAACAATGGTTAATTTTCTTTAAAAATGTGGATTCTAATCAATCTAGCATATGTGTATTCATCATCATGAATATAAAAGGGAAGCATTCAATTTTCAAAACTTAGAGAACATGTTGAAATTATTAACACTATGCCATCACCAGACATATGTTTTGCTTACTTGTTACTGAACAGCTGACTGTAAACGTTGTGGCTAGAATATATACCAAATGGATCTGGCTCAGCCTGATTAACAGCTCAGCAGGTTTATCCTGTAGTATGTTACTTTTTGGAATCATTTTTCACAAATGCACATATGAAGGAGCACATTTATTGAAAGGCCAGGTAAGAGCTACAACTTTCTTTATCAATGATCCAATTCCAAGAAGTTCAAATATATGCGCAGAGATCATTATGAGGCCTCTATAAACATTTGTTAACCTGCATGCATAAATTCTCATGTTGGTAGTTTCCAATAGGCTGTAAAATATGACTTAAAACATGATTGGATTTTGCTTACTTTCCTTGTTCTTGTTGTTGTTAGGTGCCATCGAGTTGATACAGACCCAGAGGGGCCTGATGCACAGCAGAATGAACACTGCCCGATCCTGGGCCAACCTCTCTACTGTTGCCACGCTTGAGTCCATCGATGCTGCCACTTGGCCAGTCCATCTCGTTAGGGGTCTTCCTCTTTTTCTCTGACCCTCCACATTACCAAACATGATATCCTTCTCCAGTGACTGGTCCCTCCTGATAATATGCGCAAAGTATGAGAGACGAAGTTTGGCCATCTTGGCCTCTAAGGAGCACTCTGGCTGCACTTCTTCCAAAATGGATCTATTGGTTCTTTTGGCAGCCCATGGCACTTTCAATATTCTCTTCCAACACCATAACTCAAAAGCATCAATTCTTCTATGGTCTTCCTTATTCACTGTCCAGCTTCCGCATGCATGTGAGGTTATTGAAAATACCATGGCTTGGGTCAGGCACACTTTAGTTAGTCCTCAAGCTGACATCTTTGCTCTTCAACATTTAAAAAAGGTCTTGTGCAGCAGATTTGCCTAACGCAATACGTCGTCTGATCTCTTGACTGCTGCTTCTGTGAGTGTTGATAGTTGATCCAAGAAGAATGAAGTTCTTGACAACTTCAATCTTTTCTCCATTGATAAGAATGTTGTTTATTGGTCCGGTGGTAAGGATTTTTGTTTTCTTGAAATTGAGATGGAATCCATACCGAAGGCTGTGTTCTTTGATCTTCATCAGTAAATGTTTTAAGTCTTCTTCACTTTCAGCAAGCAAGGTTGTATCATCTGCATATCGCAGGTTGTTAATGAGTCTTCCTCCAATGCTGATGTCACGTTTTTCTTCATAGAACCCAGCTTCTCGTATTATTTGCTCAGCATACAGGTTGAATAAGTATGATGAAAGAATACAACCTTGTCGCAAACCTTTCTTAATTTTAAAACATTCAGTGTTCCCATGTTCTGTTTGAACAACTGCCTCTTGGTCTGGGTAAGATTCCTCATGAACACAATTAAGTGTTCCGTAATACTCGTACTTCGCAATGTTGTCCATAGCTTGTCATGAGCCACACAATCAAAAGCCTTTGTGTAGTCAGTAAAGCACAGGTAAACATCTTTCTGATATTCTCTGCTTTCAGCCAAGATCCATCAGACATCAGCAATGATATCCCTCGTTCCACAGACTCTTCTGAATCCGGCTTGAACCTCTGGAAGTTCTCTGTCAATGTATGCTTGCAGCCATTTTTGTATTACCTTCAGTAAAATTTTACTTGCATGGGATAGCAAAGAGATTGTCTGATGATTTCCACATGCCATTGGGTCACCTCTTTTTGGAATGGGCACAAATATGGATCTGTTCCAATCAGTGGGCCAGATTCCAAATTTCTTGACAGAGATGAGTGAGTGCCTCCTGTGCTGCCTCACTTGAAAGATCTCAATTTTTATTCCGTCAATTCCTGGTGTCTTGTTCTTTGCCAATTCCTTCAATGCACCTTGGACTTCCTCCTTCAGTATTATTGGCTTTGGATCATATGTTACCTCTTGAAACGGTTGAACATTAACCATTTCCTTTTGGTACAGTAACTCTGTGTATTCCTTCCATCTTCTCTTGATGCTTTCTGCATCATTCAATAATTTGCCCAGAGAATCTTTTTATAATGAAAGTCGAGGCTTGAATTTTTTCTTCAGTTCCATCAGCTTGAAAAATTCTGAGTGTGTCCTTCCTTTTTGATTTTCTGATTCCACATCTTTGCACATTTTCTTGTAATATTGGATTTTATCTTCTCGAGCTAATCTTTGAAATTTTCTGTTCAGCTCTTGAACCACCTCATTTCTTCCATTTGCCTTAGCATCTCTACATTGGAGAGCAAGTTTCAGTGTCTCTTCTGACATCCATTTTGACCTTTTCCTTCTTTCTTGTCTTCTTAATGACTTTTTGCTTTCTTCATGTATGGTGTTCTTGATGTCATCCCACAACTCTTCTGGTCTTTGGTCTTTAGAGTTTAATGTATCAAATGTGTTCTTCAGATGATCTCTAAATTCATGTGGGATATATTCAAGGTCATATTTTGGCTCTCGTTGACTTGTTTTCATTTTTTTCAACTTCAGTTTGAGTTTGCTTAGTACAATTAAAATTACTTTAGTACAATTAAAATTACCTTTAAAATTATGTTTTAAAATAAAGCTTTTTCAAAACTCAATGCTACTCTAAAAAATTCCAGTGACCTCTGAACAAATCTTTAAAAATGATTAATCAGAGTAGCCCTCAACCATAATCTTGTGCCACTACTTATCTGCCAGTTTCTTGTACTGTGATGACTAGTATGTTACTGGATGTCATATCAGTGGTATTTTAAATACCAGTAAAAGTCATACATGTTGAACAGGGAGCTTCCAGAGAAACACAGACTAGGAAGAAGGAGAGGTGGACTATTTCTGAAGGATTAGCCACTGAAAACCTTATGAATAGCAGTGAAAAATTATTAAATATAGTGCAGGAAGGTGAAAACATTATGAATAGCTGGAGAACATTACCAGATATAATGTGCCAGGAGATAAGCCCCTCAGGTTGGAAGACACTCAAAATATGGATAAGGAAGAGCTGCCTTCTCAAAGCAGAGTTGATCTCAATGATATGGATGGAGTAAAACTTTCAGGAACTTCATTTGTTTGAAGGGTCAAATTCAAAATGATGAGAAACAGCTGCAAACATCCACTTATACTCAGAACATTGAATGTACTAAGTACGAATCTAGGGAAATTGGAAGATGTCAAGAATGAAATGGAACACATTTTAGCATTATTGAGCTATAGTGGACTAGTATTGGCTTTTTTAATCTGACATAATATGCCAGGAATGCCATTATGAAGCGGAATGGTGCTACATTCCATCATCAAAAAGAACATTTCAAGATATATCTTGAAGTATAATGCTGTCTGTGATAGGGTAATATACATATGCCAATAAGGAAGACCAATTAATACTACTATTATTCAAATTTATGTACTAACCACTAAAGCCAGTGATTATGAAATTGAAGAATTCTACCAACTTCTTCAGTCTGAAATTGATCAAACATAAAATCAAGCTGCATAGATGATTACCGGTGATTGGAATGCAAAAGGTGTAAAAAAGAGGAAGGATCAGCAGTTGGAAAGTATATCCTTGGTAATGCAAGTGATGCTGGTGATAGCATGATAGAATTTTGCAAGACCAATGACTTCTTCATTGCAAATACCTTATTTAAACAACATGAAAGATGAATATACACATTGACTTCACCTGATGGAATACACAGGAATCAAATAGACTACATCTTTAGGAAGAGAGAGTGGAGAAGCACCATATCATCAGACAGAACAAGGCCAGTGGCAGACCATCAATTCTTCATAGACAAGATCAGAATAAAACTGATGAAAATTAAAACAAATCCATGAAGGCCAAAATATGACCTTGAACATGTCTCACCTGCATTTGGAGACCGTCGGAATAATTGATTTGATACATTAAACACTAGTGATCAAAGATATGAGGATTTGTAGGATGACATCATACATGAAGAAAACAAGAGTTCTTTAAAAAGATAGGAAAAAAGACCTAAATTGATGTCTGAAGAGACACTGAAACTTGCTTTTTTTCATAGAGAAGTTAAAGCAAATGGAAGAAATGAACAAGTAAAATAGCTAAACAGGTACTTTCAAAGGTCAGTTTGAGGAGACAAAGTCCTGTATTAAAATGAAATGTACAAAGATCTGGAGTTAGAAAACCAAAAGGAAAGACCACACTTGGCATTTTGTATACTGAAAAATAAAACTGAAGAAAAAATTCAAACCTTGTGTTGCAATATTGAAGGGTTCTATGGGCAAAATGAATATCTTGTATGGTCTGTAGGATAAGCATTGGACTGTTAGCCTCAAGGTCAGCATTTCAAACCACCAGCCACTCCTTGGAAACCCTATACATGATCACTATGAGTTGGATAAACAACAACAAGGCAAAATATTGAATGATGCAGAAAACATCAAATGAAGATGAAAGGAACATCCAATCACTGTACCATAAACAAATCTTAGATGTTTAACCATTTCAAAAGGTAGCATATGATCAAGAACCAATGGTATTTAAGGAAGAATTCCAAGCTACACTGAAGGCAATTGCAAAAATCAAGGCTCCAGGAATTGATGGAATACAAATTGTTTTCTTTTAACAAACTGATGCATCACTGGAGGCACTCACTCATTTATGCCAAGAAATTTAGACGACAGCTACCTGGCTAATGGATTGGAAGTGATCCATACTTGTGTCCATTCCAAAGAGAAGTGACCCAGTGGAATGCAGAAATCATCCAGCAATGTCATTAATATCACATGCAAGGAAAATATTGCTGATGAGAATTCAAAAATTGTTACAACAGTACATTGATAGGAAACTGCCAGACATTCAAGCCAGACTTAGAAAAGGACATGAAGCTAGGGTTATCATTGTTGACATCAGATAGATCTTGACTGAAAGCAGAGAATACCAGAAAAATGTTTACTTGTGCTTTATTGACTATTCAAAAGCTTTTGGCTGTGTGGATCATGAAAAATTATGGATAGCATTGCAAAGAATGGGTATTCCAGAACAGCTAATTATGCTCATGAGGAATCTGCACATAGACCAAGAAACTGTTAGAAGTTCATTAGAACAGGAGAAAAAGATACTGGGTACTTTAAAATCAGGCAAAGTATGTGTTAGGGTTGTATCCTTCTGCATTTTCATATGGAAGACCCCATATGAAAACAGACATCTTATGCAATTTACTTTGTATTTTGTAATGTAAACATCTTTCTGGTATTCTTTGCTTTCGGCTAAGCAATGTCCATCTGACATCAACAATTATATCTATTGTTTCAGGTCCTCTTCTGAATCCAGTTTGACTATCTGGCAGCTTCCTGTCAATGTTATGAGCAAATAATTGGAGAAACTGTATTCTATGAAGAACAGCATGAAATCAGGATTGAGGAAGTCTCACAAGCAAACTTCCATATGCAGATGACACAACCTTGCTTGTTTGAAATGTTGAGGACTTAAAATACTTACTGATTCTTGAAGAGCAAAATCTTCAGTATAGATTGCACTTCAATGTAAGAAAACCAAAAATCCTCACCACTGGACCAATAAATAACATGAAAAACAGAGAAAAGATTGAAGTTGTAGAATACTTCCATTTGCTTGGATGCATAATCAACACTCATGAAAGCAGCAGTCAAGAAATCAACAGACATTTTGCATTAGGCAAATCTGCTGCACAAGACCTCTTTAAAGTGTTCAAGAGCAAAAGTATCAGTTTGAGGATTAAGGTGCCCTGACCCAAACTATGGCATTTTCAATTTTTTCATATGTGTGTGAAAGCGAATAAGGAAGACTGTAGAAGAATCACTGCATTTGAATTATGGTGTTGGGGAAGAATATTAAAAGTACCATGAAATGCAAAAGAACAAAGAAATCTGTGCTGAAAGAAGTAGTTGAGAGATTAGTCATGCTAAAACCTATAATGTTTTCCAACTTTCTAATCAAGTATGATTTAACTGTATTGTTAATGACCACTCCTATTTTAATAGTGTCTTGGTTTCACTTGTGTGTTATCCTGAAACTTCCACTATTAATAGCTGTTGTCCTTAAGATTGGAAGACAATAGATTCTCATTTACCTCAGCTGGTTGTGGTTGTCATGGACATGTAGACATATTAATGCCAACTCATTTTCAGTGTATGTCTTGAATAACTAGTTTCATTTATTTAATGACTAGTCTATTAGTTAGTTTCTCTGCATTACTTAGAATTTTGGTGTGTTTGTTGTAAAAATTAAAGCCAGAACAACATAGAATCAAAACTATAGTTACATGTTAATTATATCTAGTTGCTATCCTAGGTTGTGCTCCTTTTCAGAACCTGTCTTTTAAGCCTCTCTCTCTGTGTAGTCTTATGGATAGCACTGATTTCGTGTGCAATTTACTTTGCTCCTGAGATTAGCTCCTTTCTTGTTTCCTTATTCCTGGGATGCCACTCCTCATCCTAACAATGGTCCTTTATGCTTCTATGCCAAAACCTTTGTGTTGTTATCATGTGTTGGATTATTGCCAAGAGTGAAACTCTGAAAAGTATATGGAAGTGCTGACTCTGATAAAGCTCCAAATGGAAGAACATAATAAGAAAATGATCTCAAATTTCTAGGAGCTGTTCAGTCTTATAATCATAGTGATAGAGTTTTTTTTCCCCCAATTGCCTTCTTCAGTTGAGTGGCCATTACTCCTCTGGTGAATGATCCTATCTGAATTGTGGGAAGATCATGGGAAGAATAATCACTAACACTGAATTATTGTTGCTCTTTGGAAAAAGAACATGGAGATAAAAATGGTGTATGATCTGAAGGCAATCAATCTTTTATCAGTTATTATGTTTTAATTTATTTCCCAATAAAACATTTGACTGAATTTCATATCCTGTATGTTTTTTCATTTCTCCTTTCTTCCTATATTATTTAACAGACAGGAGTAAGCTCCGTGTAATGGAATGAATTGTGTCCCCCCAGAATATACATTGAATCTGTATGCCCTGTACTTATGGATGTGATTATGTTTTGAAAGAATTTTTTTTGTTATGCTAATGCAATAATACCAGAATAGGATAATTCCTAATCCTAATCACTTCTGAGTTATAACTAAAAGCAAAATATGCTTAGAAACAACTGGGGAAGACACCATGTAAAAACACACATATTTAACAAGTGCATTGACAAACCCAGCAATTTCAAGCATTGCTGGCTGCTAGAAAAAGACACACCTTGCTCTAGGGCCATGCTCTGAATTTGGATGACTGCTATTGTTGTTAGGAGCCACTGGCAATTCCAATTTACAGTGACCCTATGCACAACAGAAAAAAACACTGCCAGTCCTGTGCATCCTCACAATTGTTGCCATGTTTTTTTGCTGCCATTGTGTTAATCTGTCTTGTTGGAGTCATCCTCTTTTTTTGCTGAATCCTCCACTTTTCCAAGCATTATATTCTTCTGGGTCTAGAACATTCCTGAAAATGTTCAAAGTACGTGAGACGAAGTCTGGCTATTCTCACTTCTAAGGAGCATTCTGGCTGTACTTCTTTGAAGGCACATTTGTTTGTTCTTCTGGCAGTCCATGGAACTTTCAACACAACAATTCAATTGCATCACTTCTCTAGTCTTTCTAATTCATTGTCCAGCTTTCACATGTTTCTGAGGTAATTGAAAATACCTTGGCTTGGATCAGGTGCACCTGAGTCCTCAAAGTGAAATCTTTGCTCTTGAATACTTTAAAAAGAGGTCTTTTCCATCAGATTTGCCCAATGCAATATGTCATTTGATTTCTTGAATGCTGTTTCTATGAGCATTTATTGTGGATACAAGTAAAATGAAATCTTTGATAACTTCAGTCTTTTCTCCATTTATCATGATGTTGCTTATTGGTTTGTTTGTGGGGATTTTTGTTTTCTTTATATTGATTTGTAATCTATACTGAAGGCTGTATTTGTCTATCTTTATGAGCAAATGTTTCAAATCCTCTTCACTTTCAGCAACCAAGGTGTGTCATCTATGTATCAAAGGTTGTTAATGAGCCTTCCTCCAGTCCTTATGCCACGTACTTCATCATGTAGTCCAGCTTCTTGGATTGTTTGTTCAGCATACAGATTGAATAAGTGTAGTGAAAATATATGACCCTGGTACACACCTTTCCTGATTTAAAACTATGCAATATCCCCTTGTTCTGTTATAATGTCTTCCTCTTTGTCTATCTACAGGTTCCTCAAGTGTTCTGGAATTCCCATTCTTTGCAATGTTATCCACAGTTTGTTATGATCCAAATAGTTCATGCTTTTGCATAGTCAACAAAACACAAGTACACATTATTCTGGTATTCTCTGCTTTTGGCTAAGATATGTCTGATGTCAGCAATGATATCCCTCATTCCAGATCCTCTTCTGAAACCAGCTGAATTTCTGGCAGCTCACTGTCAATGTGCTGCTGTAAGCATTTTTAAATTATCTTTAGAAAAAATTTCCTTGATTGTGATATTAATGGAATTGATTAGTAAATTCTCCATTCTATTTGGTCACCTTTCTTTGAAGGGGCACAAATATGAATCTCTTCCAGTTAGTTGGCCAAGTAGCTGTTTTCTAAATTTCTGGAGCACATCTAGCTGCATGAGTTTATTGAAATATTGCCATTTGTATTCCATCAACTGTTGGAGATTTGTTTTTCACTAATGTCTTGAGTGTAGCTTGAACTTTTTTCTTGAATACAATTATATTTTGACCATATAAGACTAAGTGCTTGGGAAAAAAGAAAAAAAAAAAGAAAAGAAAAACACAAACCAGATGTCATCAAGTTGACAGACTTAGTGATCCCATGTATGTCACAGTGTTCCATAGGGTTTTCGATCTCTGACATTTCAGAAATCACCAGACTGAGGTGCCTCTAGGTCAACTCAGACCTCCAAGCTTTCATTAACAACCAAGCACATTAATTATTTGTATCATTCAGGTACTCCTGAGACATGAAAAAATTAGTTTCTGTTCTTTAAAGTCACCCAACTTGCAGTATTTGTGTTAAAGTAGCTCTAGATACTTAAGATACCACCCCCAAAAATTAGAGAGTCAGCTGAGTTTCTTGATGCTTTTTTGTTGGCCCTATTTGAAGCTGCGTTTCACATGCTTACCACCTTTTCACTTTAGCAGTGACCATACTTACTACAGCATATTCAGAATGGCTCAAATTACTTCCTACTCCACCTCTTACTATTACAATAGACCAGCCTAGCATTGCATTTCCTTGGAATACTAAATTCTACTAGGAAACATGCTATCTGGTCTCCTAAGTAAGCACTTTATTAATGACCATTGTTGTTGTTGTTAAGTGTCTTTGAGTTGATTCTGACCCATAGTGATCCTGTATAGGGTTTCTGAGTAGTGGCTAGTGAACTTGAACTTCCGACCTTGCAGTCCAGGGCATTAACCCGTAGAGCTACATCAGGACCAATGACCATTGTTGTTGTTAAGTACTGTGGAGTCGGTTCTGACCCATAGTGACCCTGCACAGGGTTTCCGAGGCTGTAAATCTTTACAGGAGCAGGAAATCATTCTCCCGTGGAACCGCTGGTAGTTTCGAACTGCTGACCTTGAGGTTGGCAGCTCGACTTGTAACCACTAAGCTACCAGCACTCCTTACTAAGTTAAAATTTAGCTGCTCATTAAATAACACATTTGTTTTAATAGAGACTTTTTTAGGCTTGCTTTTGACACAAAAATAAGGAAAGAAGTAGAGATTTCATGATGAGGAAGGAGAATAAAAGGGAGGACAGACATTTTGGGGTAAATACAAATATCCTTCAGATTATATCATACAGTCAACTGCCTTCTGTTCCCTGTTTTTGAACCCTGCCTGTGAGAACTCAAGTACTGTCCCAAGGGGAGGCGGCATACTCTGATAATGGCCTCTAGAATAGTAATTGCTTAGAGTTAATTCATAATTCTTATATTCTTTTTATTTCAGTTTCTTTACATTTGTTGTTATTAAGTACTGTCAAGTGGTTTCAGACTCATACTGACCCTGTATAGGGTTTCTGAGGAATGGCTACTGGGTTTGAACTTCTGACTTTGGTGCTTGCAGGGTAGTGCTTATCCTACAGTGCCACACCACTAGGCTAATTTTTTTATTTTATTTTTACAAACTTGTTCCTCTGTGAGGTGCTTCTCTCTACCACCAAATGATGTGAATGAAAGCACAGATGCATGTAACAATAATAGTCTAAGTTTCTTCAGTTCATCAAACTACCAAGAAAGGATCACAAAATTTTGTTAGTAAGTTTTTTTTTTTAACATGTGTTATACTTGTGAATCAGTGGTTAGTTAAATATTTGGGTGTTAACTCAAAAGGTTGGAAGTTCAAACCCATTCAGTGGCTTCATGGGACAAAGACCTAGAGATATGGCCTCATAAAGCTTGTTGTTGTTGTTGTGAAGTGCCATCAAGTCGGTCCCGACCATAGCGACCCTGTATAGGGTTTCCGAGAAGCAGCTGGTGAGCTTGAACCGCTGACCTTGCAGTTCAAATGGCTTTGCAGTCTGGTGCATTAATCCACAGCACCACACCAGGACTCCTCATAAAGCTTGTTGTTGTTGTTAAGTGCCGTCGAGTCGGTTCCGACCCACAGCGACCCTGAACAGGGTTTCCGAGGCTATAAATCTTTACGGAAGCAGAAAGCCTCATCTTTCTCTGACGGAACAGCTGGTAGTTTCGAACTGCTGACCTTAAGGTTCGCAGCCCGATTTGTAACCACTATGCTACCAGAGCTGGTACAACCTAAAAAATCCAATGGGACCATTTTACTCTGTCACATGGAGTTAAAATCAGTTAGAAATCACCTAATAATAACAAAATATAGATGATTATATATATGTTACTAAACAAATCACTTGTCTATATAATTTTACACCTTACTTGAATTTTTAACTGGCTTGAATGAGCAAATTAACAGATTTTTTTTCTTTTCTGGAATTGGATAGCTATGGACCAATTCAAGGGATAGATGCTTGAAGTTAATTGCGTATCTGTCGTGATTTAGTTTTACACAACTTAGCATTTTTCACTCCTGTTTTCTGGGGTTCAGGTGATTGAATATCTGTCTTCTTTCATTGAGCACCCACTCAGGAAACAACTCCATGACTGTAGTGTGCCAGCAACTAGATTTAAATAATGACAACTTGTACTGATTTTCTGCCAGGGTAAATAGCTGTAAGTAATTTTTGAAATAATACTGGACTAAGTGATCATCCTCAGTTAATCAATGTGAAAACATCTTAGAATGCATTCAAGTCTAAAAGTCCAGAAGGTATCAATCTTAAAAGGATTCTTGTTTTTTTCAAGTAAAATGCTAATTTCCTTCTATTTTTGACATTGCCAACAGGAATTCTGTAGTGACTACAAATACGCTATTGTTTATTAACTGATAAAACTAGAGTCATCCATAAGAGAAGAAAAGTGTGAGTACGATCATAGGCTCTGAGTCAGAATGTCTGGGTTTAAATCCCACTTCTATTATAAACAGTGAGTCTTTGGACAAGTTACTGCATTTTTTTCCCTTGATATCATCTTTTATAAAATGCAGATAATAGTATTTAATGCATTGTTATGATGATCAGATGAGTTACAAAGTCTGGCTCACAGTAAGCACCCAATAAATGGTAGCTATTATGTGATGCTGTAGGATAAGTACTGGACTGCTAACCACAAAGTTGGCTGTTCAAACCTACCAGCTTCTCCTTGGAAACTATATTCAAGGCCATTATGAGTCAGAACCAACTTGACAGCACATAACAATAGCAATGTTGCTATTTAAAAAGGAGTGGTAGCTCAGTCGAAGTATCTATCACCTTTCATGTGGGCAACTTGGGTTCAATTCCTGGCCAGTGTGTCTCGAATGTATCTGCCACTGTTCCGTCACTGGAGGCTTTTTTCGTTGCTGTGATGTGGAATAGATTTTAGTGGATCTTTCAGACAAAAAGCAGACTAGGAGGAAAGGCCAAATCAGAAATCCCTGTGGATCACACAGTCTGATCTACTTGTGCATGGTCACCACGAATTAGGGCTGATTCAATGGCAGCTCACAATAAGAACAACATTGTCATTAATAATGTAACTATATATTCATCTCAAAAGGACCAACACTTTCAGACTTAAAGCTGAGCTAGAACTGGGACTGGAAAACTTTGATACAAAGGTTACTTCTATGAAAGGAAGATTTATAGTAAAATGTTTTGGGGATACATAAAAGGATTGTTATTGTTGTTAGGTGCCAATGAGTTGGTTCTACACATTGTGATCCTATGCATAACAGAATGAAACACTGCAGAGTCCTGTGCCTTCCTCACAATTGTTTCACTTGAGCTTATTGCTACTGTCACTGTACCAATTCAGCTCTTTGGGGTCTTCCTCTTTTTTGCTGCCTCTCCACTTTATCAAGCATAAAGTCCTTTTCCAGAGACTGGCCAATTCTGATAATATGTCAGATGTATGAAAGATGAAGTCTCGCCATCCTTAATTTTAAGGAACATTCTGCCTGTACTTCTTTCAACACAGATTTATTTGTTCTTCTGGCAGGCCATGGTACTTCAAATATTCTCGTCCAATACCATAACTCAAATGCATCAGTTATTCTGTGGTCTTCTTTATTCACTGTCCAATTTTCACATATGTATGAGACACCTGAAAATAACATGGTTTGGGTCAGGCACACCTTATTCCTCAAATATACATCTTGCTCTTGAACACTTTAAAGAGGTTTTGTGAAGCAGATTTTCCTAATGCAGTATGTCTTGACTGCTTGATTACTTGACTGTTGCTTCCATGAATGTTGATTGTGGATCCAAGCAAAATTAAGTCTTCAACAATTTAAACATTTTCTCTGTTTATCATGTCATTTACTTATGCAGTTGTGAGGATATTTTTTTACATTGAGGTCTTTGCTCTTCATCATAAATATTTTAAGTTGTCTTCCTTTTCAGCAAGCAAGGTTGTATTGTCTATCTTTCTTCAATCCTGATATCATACTCTTCTTTATATAATCCAGCTTCTTTGATTATTTGCTCATCATACAGATTGAATAAGTATGGTGAAAGAATACAACCCTTGTGTACATCTTTTCTGATTTTAAACCATTCAGTATCCCCTTGTTCTGTTCTAGCGGCTGCCTCTTGGTTTATGTACAGGTTTCTCATGAGCACAATCAAGTTTTCTGAAATACCCATTCATTACAATGTTACCCATAGCTTGTCATGATCCACACAGAAGAAAACCTTTGCATAGCCAATAAAGCACAAGTAAACATGTTTCTGGCATTCTCTGCTTTTAGCCAAGATTCATCTTATGCAGCAATGATATTTCCTAGTTCCACATCCTCTTCTGAATCTGATTTTCTGTGAGTTCCCTGTTGATGTACTATTGCAGTCATTTAAAAATTATCTTCAGCAAAATTTTACTTACATGTGATATTAATGATAGTGTTTAATGATTTCTACATTCTCTTGGGTCATCTCTCTTTGGAATGAGCACAAATATGGATTTATTCCAATCCATAGGCCAAATTTCTTGGACTAGATGAAAGAGCGCTTTCAGTGCTCCATCATTGTTTTGAAAGATTTCCGTTGACATTATATCACTTACTGGAATCATGTTTCTCACCAATTCCTTCAGTGTAGCCTGGACTTCTTCCATCAGTTCCATCAGTTCTTGATTATATGCTACCTCTTCAAATGGATGAATGTCCACATTATCTTTTTGGTACAGTGATTCTCTGTTTATCTTTCATCTTCTTTTGATTCCTCTACATCATTTAATATTTTGTCCATGAAATCTTTCAATATTCTAAGTTGAGGCTTGATGTTTTCTTCAGTTCTTTTACTTTCAGAGAAACTAAGTGTGCTCTTCCCTTTTGGTTTTCTAACTTTAGGTTTTTCATTTCATTATAATATTTGACTTTATCTTCTTAACCTGGCCTTTGAAATTTCCTGTTTAGTTCTTTTAATTCCTTATTTTTTCCATTTGCTTTAGCTTCTCCACACAACCAAACAAGTTTAAGTTTAAGTATTATGGCTTCTTCTGATATCCACTTAGGTCTTTTCTTTTTTCCTATGTTTTTATGGACCCTTTGCTTTGTTTCTGTATGATGTTCTTGATGTCATCCCACAGCTCTTCTATTCTTCAGCCATTCATCTTTAATGCATCAAATTTGTTCTTGAGATGATGACTATATTTAGGTGGGGCATATTCAAGTTCATATTTTGCCTTTTGTGGATTTGTTTTAATTTCTTCAGCTTTAGCCTGAACTTGCAAATAAGCAAGAGGCTGGGTCTCTTTTCCACCATCTCTTCCCACAGAACATAGTCAATTTGATTCTTGTGCATTCCATCTGTATGATCCACATGTATAATGGTCTCTTATGTTGTTTAAAAAAGGTATTTGCAATGAATAAGTTATTGGTTTTGCCAAATTATATCATGCTATCTCCAACATCGTTTCTATTACCAAGACTATTTTCTAACTACCGACTTTTCTCTTTGTTTTCAACCTTCACATTCCAATCACCAGTAATTATTAATACATATCGATGCATGTTTGATCAATTTCAGCAAAAATGTCACAAAAAAGACAGGAAAGAAATAAAATGCCTAAGTGGGTATCAGATGAGAATCTGAAACTAGCTCTTGAACATAGAGAAATTAAAGTGACTTGAAGAAATAGTGACCTAAAAGAGCTGAACAGAAAATTTCAAAGGGTAGCTCAAGATGACAAAGTCAGGTATTACAATGAAATGTGCAAAGGTCAGGACTCAGAAAACCAAAAGGGAGAGCACACTCAGAATTTCTCAAGCTGACAGATCTGAAGCAAAAATTCAAGTCTTGATTTGAAATATTGAAGGATTCAATGGGCAAAATATTGAATGATGCAGGAAGCATCAAAAGAAGATGAAAGGAATAGACAGTCACTATGCCAGAAATAATGGTTGATGTTCGCCTATTTTGAGAGAGAGCATATGAGCTAGAACTGATGTCACTGACAGAAGAAGTCCAAACTGTATTGAAGGCATAGGCAAAACTAAGACTTCAGGAATTGAGAAAACACAATCTGAAATGTTTCAACAAACTGATGCATCACTAGAATCAATAGACTATAGCAAGGAATTTGGAAGATAACTACCTTGATAACTGATTGAAAAATATCCATACTTGTGCCCATTCCAAAGACAGATGACCCACTGGAATGCAGAAATCATTGAACAATATCATTATTATGACGTGCGCGTAAAATTTAGTTGAAGATAATACAAGAATGGTAGTAGCAGTACATCAACAGTACATCTGTCAGAAATGCAAGCAAGATTCAGAAGAAGATGTGCAATAAGGGATATCATTGAAGACATCAGATGGATCTTGGCTGAAAGCAGAGAATACCAAGGTGTTTGATTACACTTTATTTACTAGGCAAATGCATTTGACTGTATGGATTATAACAAACTACCAACAACATTTTGAAGAATGGGTATTCCAAAGCACTTAATTATGCTCATGAGGAGCCTGTACATAAATCAAGAGGCAGTGGCTTGAATAGAACAAGGGGATACTGAATGGCTTAAAATCAGGAAAGGTGTGGCCAGGGTTAATTAAATCCTTTAACCACATTAATTCAATTTGTATGCTAATTATATAATTTGAGAAACTGGATTATATGAAGAAGAGCATGGCATCAGAACAACTTGTGATATGGAGGTTATAAAATCTTGCTTGCTGAAAGTGAAGAAGACTGAAATACTTATAGAAGAAGATCAAAGACTGTAATCTTCAGTATGGATTGCATCTCATAGTAAAGAAAACAAAAATTCTCATAAGTGGGCCAACAGATAGCATCATGATAATGTACTACTGCAAATCTACTGCACAAGACCTCTTTAAAGTGTTAAAGAGTAAAGATGTTAGTTTGAGGACTAACATGGTCCAAGTCATGATGTTTTCACATACCAAGTCATGGTATTTTCAGTTGTCTCATATGTATGTGAAAGTTAGACAATAAATAAGAAATACAATAGAATAATAGATACATTTGAATTTTGGTGTTGGTGAAAGTATCACAGACTACCAAAAGAACAAACATATCTGTCTTGGAAGAAGTGTAGTCAGAATGCTCCTTAGAAAAGAGCTTGGGGAGACTTCTTTTGTATTTGGACATGCTGTTAGAAAGGACCAGTCCCTATAGAAGGAAGTCATGCTTAGTAAAGTGAAGGGTCAATGAAGACGAGGAAAACCCCTAATAAGATGGAATGACACGGTGGTAGCAACAATAGGGTCAAACATTACAACAATGTTTGTTTGTGTTGTGCATAGTGTTGCTAATTAGTTGGAAAAGACTCGAAGGTACAAAACAACAACAACATCTTTAAGAAATCCCATAATCATGAGAATTGTGTGAGTTTTGTGTGGCCATTATAATGATTTAATGAACAAAGCAGAGAAACAGAAAATGCTGTAGGAGGTACGACAATTTAAAACACCATGGTTTAGGGTAGGCACACTTTAGTCCTCAAACTGACAAATTTGCTCTTGAACATTTTAAAGAGTTCTTGTACAGCGGATTTGCCTAATACAGTATATTGTTTGATTTCTTGACTGCTGTTTCCATGAGTGTTGATGGTGGATCCAAGAAAAATGAAGTCTTTCACAACTTCAATCTTTTTTGCATTTATCGTGATACTTTTTACTGGTTCAATAGTGAGGATTTTTGTTTCCTTTACACTGAGGTGTGGTATACAGAACTTGTACTGAAGGCTGTGGTCTTTGATATACATCAGTAAGTATTTTAAGTTATCTTCACTTTCAGCAAGCAAGGTTGTATCATCTGCATATTGCAGGTTGTTAATGAGTTTTCCACCGATGCCACATTTTTCTTCATATAACCTAGTTTCTTGGATTATTTGCTCAGCACACAGATTAAGTAAGTATGGTGAAAAAATACAACCCTGGCACACACCTTACCTGATTTTAAACCATTCAGTGTCTCCTTGTTCTATTCAAACAACTGTCTTTTTGTCTATGTACATGTTCCTCATGAGCACAAGTGTTTCAGAATACTCATTCTCCACAGTGTTGTCTGTAGCTTTTCATAATCCACACAGTCAAAAAGCCTTTGCATAGTCAATAAAGCACAGGTAAACATTGCACAGTATGAGTATTCCAGAACACTTAATTGTACTTCTGAGAAATCTGTACCTGGACCAAGAAGCAGTTGTTTGAACAGAGCATGGGAACACTGAATGTTTTAAAATTGAGAAAGGTGTGTGACAAGGTTGTGTTCTTTCACCATACTTACTCAACCTGTATGCTGAGCAAATAATATGAGAAGCTGGGATCTATGAAGAAAAACGTGGCATCAGGATTGGAGGAAGACTCATTAACAACCTGCAATATGCAGATGATACAAACTTGCTTGCTGAAAGTGAAGAGGACTTGAAACATTTACTGATGAAAATCAAAGAGCACAGCCTTTGGTATGGATTGCATTTCAATGTCAAGAAAACAAAAATCCTCACCCCTGGACCAATAAAAAACATTCTTATCAATGGAGAAAAGATTGAAGTTGTCAAGGACTTCATTCTTCTTGGATCAACTATCAACGTTCACGGAGGCAGCAGTCAAGATATCAGACGACATATTGCATTGGGCAAATCTGCTGCACAGGAACTTTTTTAAAGTGTTGAGGAGCAAGGATGTCAGCTTGAGGACTAAGGTGTGCCTGACCCAAGCCATGGTATTTTCAATAACCTCATATAGATGTGAAAGCTGGACAGTGAATAAGGAAGATTGTAGAAGAATTGATTCCTTTGAATTGTGGTGTTGGAGGAGAATACTAAAAGTGCCATGGACTGTCAAAAGAACCAATAGATCCATTTTGGAAGAGGCGCAGCCAGAGTGCTCCTTGAAGGCCAAGATGGCTAAGCTTCATCTCTCATACTTTGGACAAATTGTCAGGAGGGAACAGTCGCTAGAAAAGGATGTCATGCTGGGTAAGATGGAGGGTCAGAGAAAGAGAGGAAGACCCCCAACGAGATGGATCGGCCAGGTGATATCATTGATGGCATCAAGTATGGCAGCGGTAGTGAGCTTGGCCCAGGATCGACATTGTTTTGTTTTGCTGTGCATGGGGTTGCTATGAGTCGGTTCCGACTTGATGGCACCTGACAACAACAACAACAAACATCACTCTGGTATTCTCTGCTTTCAGCCACGATTCAGCTGATGTCAGCAGTAATATCCCTGGTTCCACATCCTTGTCTGAATCTAGTTTGAACCTCTAGCAATTCTCTGTGGATGGATGTATTGTTGCATCTGTTTTTGAATAGTTTTTAGCAACATTTTACTTGTATGTGGTATTAATGATATTGTTCAATGATTTCTGCGTGCTGTTGGGTCATCTTTCTTCAGAATGGACACAAATATATATATTTTCCAATCAGTTGGTCAGGTCTTCCAAATTTCTTGGCATTGATGACTGAGTGCCTCCAGTGCTGCATCAATTTGTTGAAAGATTTCAATGTGTATTCCAGCAATTCCAGGAGTCTTGTTCTTTGCCAATGCCTCCAGAGCAGCTTTGGCTCTTGAACATATGCTACCTCTTGAAATGACTGAACACTGACCATTTCTTTTTGATACAGTGACTCTGTGTTTTCTTCCAGGTTCTTTTGATGCTTTCTGCATCATTAAATATTCTACCCAAAGAATTCTTAAATATTACAAGTTGAAGCTTGATTTTTTTCTCTCAGTTCTTTTAGCCTGAGAAAGGCTGAGCGTGCTCTTCCCTTTTGATTTTCTATCTCTGGACCTTTGTACATTTCACTGTAATACTGGACTTTGTCTTCTTGAGCTGACCTTTGAAATTTTCTGTTCAGCTGTTTCCTCATCCCTACACTGGAGGGCAAGTTTCAGAGTTTCTTCTGATAATCATTTTAGTCTTTTCTTTCTTCTTTGTCTCCTTAATGACCTTTTGTTTTCTTCTTTTGGTCATTAGTGTCTAATGCATAAAATTTGTTCTTGAAATCATCTGTTTAATTCAGGTGGGGTATGATCATAGTCACTTTTTGGCTCTTGTGGACTTGTTTTAATTTTCTTCATCTTCAGCCTGAATTTGCATATGAGCAATTGATTGTCTTTTCTACAGTTGGTCTCTGACCTTGTTTGACCTAATGATATTGAATTTTTCCACCATCTCTTTCCACAGATGTAGTCAATTTGATTTTTTTGTGTATTCCATCTGGTGATGTCCATGTGTATAATCATATTTTGTGTTGTTTAAATCAGCAAATGTAGCTCCCCCTAATTAAGTGCCTGTTGGCACCCCTGTAGGAGTCCTGGTGTGGCACTTTAGGATAAAGCACTGGACCACAAGGTCACCCAAAGTTGGTGGTTCAAACAGACCAGTCACTCCTCAAATACCCCATACAGGGTTGCTATCAGTTGGAACTGACTCGATGGAACTAAACAACAACAAGAGGCACCTCACAATATAAGCCCCACCTTCTGCCTAAAGCCACTTAGCTTACTTGCTACATGTGCTGGGAAATCCATCGTTTGGTATCATGCTCTGGCTCTTGGTTCTACTACTGATACTCTGCTGTACCTCCAGTGTCACAACATTTAGTCATTGGGTAAGGAAGTCCAATGCATAGGCATCTTTTGGACAAGGAATGCACTCTACTCCTGGCTCCTCGTCTTTGATGGTAGTCAGATTCCCTTTCTGCTTTTGAGATGGCTCATTTTATACCCAGCATGATGAAGAAATTGACTAATCACATTTAAACCTGTTTAAAACATCTCATAATAAAACATATAATCCATCAACATCTTTCCTTACCTTCTACCAAGACTCTACCTTACCTACCAAGATCCAGAAGACCAAAAATGTTGTTCGGTAGGAGTTGCAGACTATGACTAGAAAAGACTTTAAATAATTCACTACACCACTGTAATGGATTACAAGCTGGCTGCTAACTGTAAGAACAATAGTTTGTATCTACCAGATGTCTGTGTGTGACAGAAGTGAGTATACAGCCTCAGAAATCCTATATAGGGTCACTCTGAACTGGAACTGACTTGAGAGCATACAACCACCACCATCACCACCATCACCACCACACTATGGTTCATTTTATAGAATTCCTTCTTAGCCTGCATATGTTATGAATATTGATATCTGAAGACTAATACATTTTTCTAGAAAAAAAAGAATTTTGTAAAAGGTAATATAGCATATGAATATTTTGTTCTTCCAGATTGTCAGTATCCTAGATAATTGTATATTTAAAACAAAAACAAGAAAAAAATGCTTTTGTTTATTCTTGTTAAGTAGAATGGTATCAGTTCCAACTCATAGCATCCCTATACAGTGTCTCCAAGGAGTGGCTGGTGGTTTTCTTTAACTTTAGGAAATTAAAGAAAAAGCAAGAAGTCTTGCATCTATGTGTGTTATTGCTATAAGTTCCTAAAGCTGCCAAAACAAAGTACCACAAATTGAGTGACTTAAAGAACAGAAATGTATTGTTTCATTGTTCTGGATGCCAGTAGACTGAATTTAGAATGTCTGCAGAACCACATTCTCTCTGAATGCTCTAAGAGACTATCCTTCCTTATCTTCTGGTAGCCTTAAACGTTTCTTGATTTGCAGCAGCAATCCATGGTCACATGGTTATTTTGACTCTTTGTGTCTTTTCTTCTCTTTCACAAATATAACGTTATGATTGGATTCGGTCCCACCCTACTCAGGCATGACTTCATGTCTACTGATAACCTTTTTAAAAACCTCATTTCCAAACAAAGTCACAGGTACCAGGAGTTAGAACTTCAATATATCTCTTTGGGGGATATAATTCAATCTATAATAGACACTAATGGAATTGGCAAGTTTTCCCTGTTAGGAGAGTAGTGAAAAAGCCACATGTGACATCACTTTAAGATAGGTCACCAAAATGAATGACCATCTCTGCTGCATTCTTCTTGGTTGTTTACTTCCCAAAGGGAATAGTGGTGGTATTGTGCCTTAGAGTCAGTTCTGACTCATAGCAACCCTGAATAGGGTTTCCAAAGCCTCTTGTTCTTCCAGTGGAGTGGCTGATAGATTTGAACTGCCAACCTTGCATTTAGCAACCTAGCTCATAATCCACTATGCTACCAGGACTCCTACTTAAAATGAATGATGGTGGTGATAACCACCTGTAGAGTAGGTTCTGACTCGTAGCAACCCTGTATATAGGATTTCCGAGATTGTAAATCTCTATTATTGTTGTTAACTGCCGTTGAGTTTTTTTCGGACTCATAAGGACCATGTGTAGGGCTTCTGAGTAATGGCTGGTGAGTTTGAACCACTAACTTTTTGGTTCAAATTGACCTTGTGGTCTAGTGCTTATCCTACATTGCCACACCAAGACTTCAAAGCAGACTGTCACATTTTTCTCCCATGGAGTGGATAGTGGGTTCAAGCCACTAACCTTTCAGCTAACAGTCTCATGCTTAACCGCTGTGCTACCAGTAAATCTTAATGGGAGCAGAAAACCTCATCTTTCTTCTACAGAATGGCTGGTAGTTTTGAACTGCTGACCGTGAGGTTAGCAGTTGACTCATAACCACTATGCTACCACAGTGTCTCCAAAATGAGTAGAGATAGCTTATACAGTGTCAGTCTTAAATACTGTGTGAAAATCCAGGTGAGTACAGTGTGCTTTGGAGTCTTGGTGTGGTGCTGTAACACAAGTACTAGACTACTAAACAAAAGGTTAGTGGTTCAAACTTACCTGCCACTCCGTGGAAATCCTATACTTGTAGGGTCCTATGAATTGGAATTGACTCCACTGTACTTAACAACAACATAGTGTGATTGAAAGAATTTCTGGGAACCCTTTCGCCTCCATATTTTATCTATAATCCATATGGAATTTTTGAAAGAGACTAATGTCTTCTGTTTAGCTTTTTTCTCCTTTAGTTTGTTAGCCATTGTACCAGATTTTGGATAGATGAACCCCCATTTCTTTTTTCTGAGAACATACAAAACGACATTTCCAGCTACTTCTTGCAGTTAGGTTTGAACTAAAGAAATGTCAGTGGAAGGGATGCCTACTTCCAGGCCAGGACTTAAAATTCCCTACTTGGTCTTCCAATCTCTCTTTTCCTGATTTGGTGGTTGAGAAGGTTATATTGAAGACGATGACAGTATAATATGGAAGCAGCCTGATTCTCTGTGTTCTCTCTTTAAGAAGAGTCTTTTAAGAGATCCACTCACCCATTTTAGACTATGTAAATGAAAAATATGCCTTTTTACTGTTAAGCCATTGGGAGTTTGAAGTTTGTTGTTATAGAAGCTAAGTTATCTGAATATAGGTATTTTTCAAAAGTGGAATACTGCTTTTTAAAATCTACATTTGCTGGAATTTATTTATTTGTAGATATACAGGCAATTTTTAAGAAATCTTATATCAGAGACTAGAAAAATAGCTACCCATGTGATACAGTGGCAAAATATTTGATAAAACTGTCACTTTAAATAAATTAGAGGATAAAACATGTTTCTATTCTTCCTACCTCTCTAGGGGAGATGGCTGAAATGAATCAAACATTAAGGTTGGGTGCCCATTGCAGGCTGTGTTTTCAAGGTATTAAATAAAGAGCTATATTCAGGAAAGAGTTGTCTGATTTATAAGGAGAAGTGAAGGGAAAATATGGAGTTAAAACAATGTGGGCACTTGCAGGGTTGGAAAAGCTGTTTCTAAACTCTAAACCAGAAGAGCTGGTTTAAAAAACTTGTTGAATGAAGTAACTCAAAGCAAAGATCAGATTCAGGGTGTGGCCATTCCTTAGTTGCAAAATAATTCTTATTGCTGTTTTAGTGATAAAGACAATGACCTCATTCTCCACACTATGGACAGCATCAAGATCTCCGCTATTAAAGTGGGAAAGAGAGATATGAAGATGAGAAATCAAAGTAACAAAGCTTATTTAAGAATTATATTTCAGAAAAAAAGTTGTGAGTGTTACGAGTTAGGAGTTTATGGCAAATACATTGCTGTTATGTGCCGTTGAGTCTGTTCTGACTCATAGTAATAATCTTGTATAGGGTTTCTGAGGAATGGTTGGTGGGTTTGAACTGCCAACCAGTGTTTAGCCTAGATCGTTACACCAGGAGCCTAGTAAGTCATTGAGGGAATTGTATTGTCAATGAATCTAAGACTATAGACTAAAAATGCCTTGGACTCTTGGAGTTAAAGTAATCCTTTGGCTCTGTAGCAGATGCTATCATTTTGCCACCATGCATTTGTCCACAGTCTATTCTAGGACACAGCAGACATAAGCTCTGCTAGTGACTCTCTGCTAGGAAGACTTTGCTGGCTACAGGGCTATTTGAAGTGACTGATTTTTACATCAAGAAAGGACAGGAGATTGGGGTTATAACTCAGCTTCTGAACCTCTCAGAAAAATTGTGTTCCATACAGTCTCTTAGAGAATAGCAGAGATTTTGAGATTCAGTTGTTCAAAGTGGTAAACTACTTATAAACTTCATTGGCTTTCTTTCCTTATATATCTTACTATCTCACAGTGCTTCTTAAACTCTCATTGTACAGGATCTGCTTTTCAAGGAACACATATGAAGACAACCAACTTTCATGAATACTATGCAGGGCTTCAAATTCTTTCCAGCTTCCAAGAAGATCATGCTCCATCCCTTGTGGGCAAGGAGAATAATAGACAAAGAAAATCCTCCCAGAAGATGGTGTCAGGGACCATAGAGAACAATAGACAAAGCAGTTTCTCCCAGAGAGCAGAATTCATTTGTGGAAGATGTGGCATCACAAAGATGAAAGGAATTCTTATTTTTGGGTCACTGTTTAGAAGAGAGGTACATAAAGGAAGCTACCCAACCTTTGTTGAACTGTGAGCTAAACAACAAATAAATATTGTGCTATTTGGGATTTTTATAGCAGTTAGTATAAGTTGTGCAGACTCATAAAGACTCAAAAAATATACACATTAATGTTTTAACTCATGCTTCTGTTAAATATCTGCTAAATTCATGCTTAGTGGGGCACAAGGCAGTTATATCATGTTGTTGTTGTCATTGTTGTTAGGTACCATCAAGTTGGTACCGACTCACAGTGACCCTATGCACAGCAGAATGAAACACTGCCTGATCCTGGGCCAACCTTACAATTATTGCCACACTTGAACTCATTGGTGTTGCCACTTTGCCAATCCATCTCGCTGGGAGTCTTTTTCTCTGACCCTCCACCTTACCAAACATGATATCCTTCTCCAGTGACTGGTCTCTCCTGACAATATGTCCAAAGTATGACAGATGAAGTTTGGTCATCCTGGCCTCCAAGGAGGCTCTGGTTGCACTTCTTCCAACACAGATCTGTTGGTTCTTATGGTAGCCCATAGCACTTTCAGTATTCTCCTCCAACACCATAATTCAAAAGCATCAATTTTTATACGGTCTTCTTTATTCACTGTCCAGCTTTCAAATGCATATGAGGTTATTGAAAATACCATGGCTTGGGTCAGGCACACCTTAGTCTTCAAACTGACAACTTTGCTCTTCAACACTTTAAAAAGTTCTTGTGCAGCAGATTTGCCTAATGCAATATATCATCTGATTTCTTGACTTCTGGGGACCAGTAAACACCAGCAAAGGAAGGTTGGCTTCTGAATTTATCAACTGCATTTTAAAGAAGTATGTATGCTATTTTTTGGCATGGGTGCCAATGGAAGTAAATGCGCTTCCAGCCTTTACACACATGATGAGAAAGATATAAGTGGGACCAGTGATATGTAATGGAGTGGAGCAGGTAAATTTGGTGACCTCCTTCCTAGATCTCCTTTCTGGGATTCTTCTTTTGGTCTTCTTTTTTCCCTACGAATCCTTTCTTGTTTTACATTAAAAATTGAACTGTTTATGACACCCACAAACTCATGTAGAGTTAGGATTTCTGTGAAATACCAGGCTGCTTGGAAATGCTCTGCAAAGGCATAGACTTCACAGATAGGGATGCCATAACCTAAGTCAAGAGTCCATTGTATTCTTCTTGTTGTTGTTAAGTGCGTTCGAGTCGTCTTCTTAGCTTGTTATTATTGCCGAGTAGTGTTTCTTTTTTCAGAAGCATTCACATTTGAATTAGGACTTACAGGAGACTGCCACAACTTTCAAGGGAGATATATATGCATTTTGTAATAAATTAAAAAAATTAAATAGTAATACATGATATATTCACATTGATCAAAATAAAAATAATACACACTGAGAATGTTTTAGTATCCTACATCACCACCTTTGCCATCAAATAACCACATTTACTAGACTCATATAAAATAGGAGTCCTTGGGTGGCACAAATGTTGAACTTGTTTGCTAACAGAAAGTTGGAGGTTAGGGTCCACCCAGGGGCACCACAGAGAAAAGGCCTGGTAATGTAATTCCATAAATATCACCCACTAAAACCACTAAAGATTACAGTTCTACTCTGACATACATGGGGGTCATCTTGATTTGGAATCAACTCAATAAAACTGGCTTTGTTTTATGTAAAGTAAATCTTAAATGATGAAATGATTTAGGACAGGGAATGTCTCTTAAATTGGACACTGTAAGTTGCTGTAATGGTTAGGGTTCTGTGTCAACTTGATTAGGCCAGAATTTCCAGAGGTTTAGTAGTTAGGATGTGCTTATTCCCAAGGTGAAGAAATCTGATACAGGCATAGTTAGCTCTGTGGTGAGTGGCTATGAGCAGCCAGTCAGTTGAAGGGATGCTTCCTTGGAGGTTTGATTTGCTCCCAATATAATTGACATGTGGGAAAGGCTCTCTCTCTTTTTTGCTAGGGACTTGGAATTCTACATTGTAAGTCATTTCCTTGTTAATAAATTTCGTTCTCTCTTTCTATATTTCACTGGTTTTGCTTCTTTAGAAAACCTGGCCTAAGACAGTTGCCATTTACACTATCTAGTTATCAATTGTGTGTTAAATTGAGAATTAAGCATTGAGAATTTGTCTCAACACTGAAAGCTTTACCAAAAACTATCCACTATATTTTCATACTGTTAGATTGAATATTGTCATGAGTTCTATGTGGCCTTTGCTATGGATTATCAAACACAGATGTGTAGCAGAAAGTGCTATGGGAGGGATGGCTTGTATCAAAATAGGGTAAAGAAGGTTGTATGGTGGAACCATTTCTGACTTCTGCTTGCGAGAAATAGCTCTTTGTTGTTGTTGTTGTTAGGTGCAATAGAGTCGGTACTGACTCATAGCGACCTTATGCACAGGAGAACAAAACACTGGCCGATCCTGGACCAACCTCACTACTGTTGCCACACTTGAGTCCATTGATGTTGTCTCTTTGCCAATCCATCTCGTTGGGGGTCTCCCTCTTTTTCTCTGACCCTCCACATTACCAAGCATGATATCCTTCTCCAGCGACTGGTCCCTCCTGATAATATGCACAAAGTATGAGAGAGGAAGTTTGGCCATCTTAGCCTCTAAGGAGCACTCTGGCTACACTTCTTCCAAAACAGATCTATTGGTTCTTTTGGCAGCCCATGGCACTTTTAGTATTCTCCACCAACACCACAATTCAAAGGCATCAATTCTTCTATGGTCTTCCTTATTCATTACCCAGCTTTAGCATGCATGTGAGGTTATTGAAAACACCATGGTTTGGGTCAGGCACACCTTAGTCCTCAAGCTGACATCTTTGCTCTTCAACACTTTAAAAAAGTCTTGTGCAAAACAATAGAGGCAGATGGACTGTTACTAAAAGAACAAACAAACTGCTTACCCAGGAAACATCAAGGCAAGTGGTCGGGTCACCTCAATGCAAACCCCCTTCCAAGACTAAGACTCAATGGAAATACGCACTCTGATTGGTGACCACACACATCGCCGAAAGGGGGAAGTGGGGTAAAAGCAGCAATGAATCAGCAAGCTAAGCCCTACAATGTTCGGTGGGCTTCTGTGGACCCAGATGGGGACCTAGTTGGCCATCAGTGTGGGGAGGCCTGGGGACTCTTGGGCCCAGAGTCAGTGGCGTGGCCACAGAGGACTAGAGTGGAGAGTGAAGCTACCAGCTGATAGGAAGAGAGAGCATATGCACAAGAACACCCATACTTGCAGATGGTACCCACTTGACCCGGCCCTGATGACTGTATGATCAGAGCTCAACCAGGAGAAGAAAGAAGAGGAAAAAAAGAGT
>NW_006408707.1:3189464-3198671 GCF_000296735.1 Chrysochloris asiatica
TCAATTTTTATTCCATCAGTTCCTGGTGCCTTGTTCTTTACCAATTCCTTCAATGCACCTTGAACTTCCTCCCTGAGTATCACTGGCTCTTGATCATATGCTACCTCTTGAAACGTTTTAACATTAACAATTTCCTTTTGGTACAGTGACTCTGTGTATTCCTTCTATCTTCTTTTGATGCTTTCTGCATCATTCAATAATTTGCTCAGTGAATCTTTCAATAATGAAAGTCGAGGCTTTTTGGTTTTCTGATTCCAGATCTTTGCACATTTTGTTGTAATATTTGGCTTTATCTTCTAGAGCTGATCATTGAAATTTTCTGTCGATCTCTTGGACCTCCTCACTTCTTCCATTTGCTTTAGCATCTCTACACTGGAGAGTAAGTTTCAGTGTCTCTTCTGACATCCATTTTGACCTTTTCCTTTGAGGGTTCTTGTCTTCTTAATGACTTTTTGCTTTCTTCATGTATGATGTTCTTGATGTCATCCCACAACTCTTCTGGTCTTCGATCTTTAGTGTTTAATGTATCAAATCTGTTCTTCAGATGATCTCTAAATTCAGGTTGGATATATTCAAGGTCATATTTTGGCTCTTGTGGACTTGTTTTCATTTTCTTAAGCTTCAGTTTTAATTTGCGTATGAGTAATTGATGGTCTGTTCCACAGTCTCCCTGATGGTATGGTGCTTTTTGTCTTTCTCCGCAGATGCAGTCAATTTGATTTCTATGTAAATAGCTCTTAATATGGTCCATTTTCCAGAATGAGGGCATCCAGGAAGATTCTAATTGAAATTGTTGACTAGTGCAACAATAGAAGCTTCTGGCAGAAGGGGAATGGAACCTGTTCCAAGACTATGAACTTTAAATAAGAATGCTACCATCAAGAGCAAGTAGGGGACATCCAAGGAAGATTGTTAACCCTGTAATGAGTGAGGGTGGGGGTGGGGGTGTGGCTTTAATTCTTTGTGTCTTCTGGGTTTGGCCCCTGATTTTGCAAAATAGAATTTAAAAAAGCCCCAGTCTCATTTAAAATGAGTACAGATTAGATTTCTTAAGCATTTGTCAGTAGACACACATGATAATCCATTAGGCCGTCTGCACCACTTCTCCCTTCCTGGAGGTCCTAGTCAGGGGTTTATAATGACCTCCTGGTGTGGCGCTGTGGGTTATAATGCGGCAGACTGCAAAGGCATTTGAACTGCAAGGTCGGCGGTTCAAGCTCACCAGTCACTCCTTGGAAACCTTATTTAGGGTTGCTATGCCTCGGAACCGACTCAATGGCACTTAACAACAACAACAATACCCAAGAGGAACCGAGACAGTATCTGGGGTATCGATAAAGTTTCTCATAGGCTTCATAGGAATCGGTCTTGGGCTGATTTTGAGTTTGATTATCTTTCCTCCTTCTGAAACCACGGGAAGTCAGACATGGCTCCTACCTGGCTTTAGCAAATATCTACAATGATTGTAAATGCCTATTAAAATATGCACTGTTTCCTTTTCCAAATGATATACTTTTGAAAATAAGATTTTCTACATTCACTTTAACCAAAATAACATACAGCAACTGACTGATTGCAGAAGCAGACTTGAGAATCCAATTGTCTTCTATTAAGTCAGACAAGAGATTTTCAATAATGACAAACAGTGCCAATCTTCTTACTCAATTTTTATGTAAAAATGTCATTTTTAATAAAATGTGCATTGTTTGTACTAACATGAAGTCCTGATGTGGTGCTGTAGGATAAGCACTGGACTGCTAACTGCAAGATCAGTGGTTCAAATCCACTGGCTGCTTCTCAGAAACCCTGTACAGGGTCACTATGAGCGAGAACCAACTCAATAGCATTTCACAACAGATTGGAAAAGATGATTAAATTATAAACTCTTAGGTACGAAAATAACCCTTAACTATATATTTATCTTATATTCTCTCCTCAGACATATTATCTTGTCATTCTGTTGGCATCCAAGAACAAGCATGCTATAGCAATCTGATAGGTAATAATATCACAGCTCCACCCTGTTTCCCCAATACTAATGCAATCAACTGCACCAGATTTCCTGTCTCTTTCCTATAGATTCCCCTATCACTTTTCTCTATGGCAACAGCTCCCAAAAGTGGACCCACCCTTTTATTTTTAAAAATCAATTTCATTTGAATTATAAGACTCTGAATAAATTTAGTCCTAAAGATATATTTGATATTATATTTTCTTTGATTGTCATTTCTTGTGACAGTTTCATTCAAATTTTTAAGTAGTAAAAAAGGAAAATGAAGTTCTAGATGTTAAATAAGAACCATGTGTTTGAGATCATTGGAGGGGAGGTAGGGATTGCAGGGCTTTTGAATTTATACAACAACAGATGTAAAGATCAAAAAGGAAAACTCAGGAGTATGAATGTAGGGAAAATACTTTGAAGTGTAAGTGTTTTTGTTGAAACTGAAGTCTCCAGTTTACTACCATAGCACTGGGATGAATAAACTCTTGGTGTGGATGAGCTGATAATGAAACTTTGATATGCAAACTAATAGATGGGTGACTTGTTTGTTTGTTTTTCCAAATTTTAAGTTTTGTGCCTTTTCATTCTCAAATTATATGACAAGAACACACAATAAAAACAGTACAACAAAACAAAACGGGCTGAGATTACATAGGATTCTGAGTAAAAGAACAAATGTATCATTTTGAAAATTGACTGTCTTTGTAACAATAAATGGTCAATAAACCAGCATTTCTAAAAACTTTTAAATACCTATCCTTCTTCATGTTCTAAGTATATTATGGAAGTACATTTATGAATTGCTATATTTTTAGTCAAAAATAATTAATTCATAGTTAAGCATTTGCAATTATTGTCCAAATCTTAGCAATTGTGTCATTGCTCGTATTTAATAAATAAGTATTACTATTTGGGAATCCTCAAAGGTTGTCTAACCTAAGGAACCCTATGGAGTCTTAGAACAAGAGTATCATGTGGTATTTTTTAGAACCCTTTGCTTTTTGTTTTTTATTTTTAATAAAAGTTTCAAGATCATCTGTTTGCTCTGCCTCTCGTGAGTGACTTTGTGAATGATTCTGTCTCTTCCTTTTGTATAAGCTTTATGATGATCTCTATGAATAACATGTTGGACTCTGTGAATTTGCTTCCATATGGAACAAGTTAGCAGCTATTTAATTTCTAAAAATGTTTATGAAGTCCATGATCCGTTGTTATTTTTAGAGAAACTTGTTCAGATCTTTGCCAGACAGTTATTTCAGGACTCTAGAGATTCTCTCTCTTCTTTCTGTAACTCCCCCCAAAACACACCACCTTAAAACTAGACTGAGTTAATACAAAGCTTTAAAAGAAGGTATTGATTCTTTGTCTTCTTCACATTAATTCTCTTCCAATAGAATTTAGTTTGATTTAGCCACATGACAACTGAATAAGCTTTAATTAGAAAATTTGTCTATAAGTTTATTTGGATTCATAATCAATGAGTGAATTGTATACATGCTTGACAAAAATATGCATATGGTAGTAACACAAGCACCTTAAATACACTAAACTGAAAAAAAAGAAAACAAAAAACCACCAAATAAATAAAAACCTGGTCTAGACTCATCTGTTTTTAGCATGTAAATGGAGCCATAGAGACAATATTTAGCTTATGTTTGTTTCAAGGGTTCCAATATAATGGTCCTTAGGTGGTTCAATTTTTCTTCTTAGCCTATTAGCTCAGAATTACCCATTTATTCCAGGATTTGGCATTCATAGTATTCAGCCTCCATTGCTCCTTTTGAAAGAGTCTTATGGTTGAATGTTAAACACTCAGAAAAAGTGAGAGGTATTTAAATGTGAAAATGAATTCTTATAATTAGATTTACTCTTTTTAATCAAGGATGCAAAATACTGTTTCTTGTTCTCAATGAAACTTAGGGGATGAAGTTTAGAGAATGTAAAAAACGAATGCATCTGTTTCTGCCTATTTTAAAATCTGTATCTCTCTTGAATTGTTCTTATTTGATAGTGTTCTCATTACATAATTACTTAGTCGTAACTAAAAAAGAATATTTGCATTATAAAAATGCCAGTCTGGTGGCATTAGAGAACATGTTGTGGGAGATGCTTATCTCTAGGTGGCAACTTAGGGTAAAACATTTGTGGAACAAGGAATTGCCATGAGAAAGGAAGTGGGAAAGGAAAATGACTCATTGAAGGATGTGTAATTTGGCTCCAGTTAAGTTTGGAGTTGTAGGGACTTTAATAATTTCTAACACACAGTACTTGTGGAAGACTCAGAGACAAAGTATTAAAATGCAAGTTCTTTTTCCCCTTAAAGCTAGTAAGAACTCAATGGAGATTTTTTTCTTAAAACATTAATTTAAAAATAAAATGAATTTGTCAGTCTTAGGAACCAGTCTCTCTCTCTAGATGAAAAATAATTTTGTTTTGATTTATGCATTTAATATTTCACACTGGAAATGTAAAACTACAGCAGTTATTTTAAAGTGACTGAGATCAGAAAATATGGAGGTAATTCATTATATTTATTATTTTTCTTTATAAAACTATAAATCAATGTTATTGAAAATTAAATGTATGGTCTACTGTGAGGGCATTTTTGAGGTATAACAGTACTTTACATAGGGCTTTCTAGAATCTGACAGAAATCTGAATTATTCATAAGGGTCTTGAATTTTCCTCCAACCTAATCAAATTAATAAAACAATTTCAATTCTAAAAGCTATTAATGCTTAGCAGAAGAGCACAAAAGGCGTGAATTTATCTTCAATTTCTTTTTGAATTTTGTATACTTCTGGGAATAACCAAGAAAAAAAAGCAGATTTTAAAAAAGGTGAAGTGCTGAGTATTATCAGTGTTACTTTGCTATTATATTGGTGTGGTGCTGTAGGATCAGCATTAGACTGTGAACCACAAGGTTGGCAATGCAAACCCACAAGCTGCTCCTTGGAAACCCTAAATGGAGTGCTATGAGTTGGATAATTTTTGTTCTAAGTTAATAATTTATTTCCAAGGAATACTATTACTTATATCACCTTGAAGTATATCCTGAACTGCTTTTTTAAGGGAAAAAAAATACCAGGATACATGAAGCGTTTTCAAAAAGTTCATACACAGATTCCTTTTATATTTTAATTCTATTTTTTCACGAACTTTTTGAAGTTCCCTTATATAAAAAAGCATTTTACTTTTTAAGATTAAGTCTTATTCTAAATAAAAAATGTTTTGACAACCTTTATAAAATGAATTAGTTGCATGTGATGAGAGAAATATAAATAGAGAATTGAGATGTTAGGAGGAACAGAGGTATTATGTTGCTGAGTCTATTAGATGAGCAAATTCTTTAGTTGATCACTGACCTGAGTTGACTTACAATTTTGGCAACTAAGGCAAAAGGGAAATAAATTGAATTACATAACCTTCATTGTCTAAATCAAAAGAAAGCATATGTATTAGTCTGCGGTGAGAAACTGATTTCAGGACGTAAATATAAAGAGAATTATTTCTTTGAATTTGAGTATCCTTCTACAAAGAAATCTTAAGAATAAAGTAAGCAATGTCTTCAACTCTAGGGTGACCTTACAAAAATATCGTTCAAATAGATATTCCTCGGATCAGTCTTCTTTTGAAGATTTAGGATATGATATTAAACTGTAACACAGTAAAAATATTCCTGAGGGGGAGTTCAAATAACAAAGTTTAAGTATTCCAATGTTGGGGATTCTGTTGTGACACTTTAGGATAAACACAAGACTACTAACTGCAAGATCGACATTTCAAACCCACCCTCTGCTCCTTGGAAACCCTATACAGGATTGCTATGAGTTGGAACCAACTCGACAGAACTTAATCACCACCACAATAACATTTCAATGTTGAGAAGCTGGCTTAATATATAGAGAGAGCTAGGGAAATATAAGAGGAAGTTCTAACAAGTCCCCTGAACTATTTCTCTCAAATTTCAGGTACTTTCAACAAATCTTCAGTAAGTACTGGGGTCCGTGTATGGCTCAAACAGTTTACTAGCTTGGCTCCAGAATGTTGGAGGTTTGAGTTCATTCAAAAATGCCTCAGAAGTAAGGTCTGGTGATTTATTTCTGAAAAAGCAGACACCGAAAACCTTTTTGAACAGTTTACTGTTCAAACATGGGGGGCCTTGAATTGAACAGTTGTAAACATGGGGGGGCCTTGAATTGAAATTGACAACTGCAGCTGGTTTTGTTTTGATTTTGATTTTAGCAAGGACTAGATCACAGTTCATTGCAATCTTGAACCAGAAACTCATAGATCAAGGTTGTTGTTAAGTCCTGTCAAGTCAGTTCCTTGTATAGGGTTTCTGAGGCGTGACTGGTGGGTTGGAGACACTGACTTTATGATTAGCGGGCCAATGAGTATCCTACAGCGCCACACAACGACTCCCCATAGATGGTTGTTGTTGTTAAGTGCCATTGAGTCATTTCCCACTTATAGCAACCCTGTGTAGGGTTTCTGAGAAGCATCTGGTGAGCTTGAACCACCAACTTTGTGGTTCAAACCGACTTTGCAGTCTTAACCCACAGCACCACAATGGAACTCACTACTAGTGAGACTCCATTGTAATACTGAAATCAAAGCCCAACTTGGATTTGGACTTGCTGCTTTTTAGCAGTCATAGACACATATGAGGCTGAAAGGTAGGGTCAATATGTTCTCTGAATCTTCTTAACTACTTGGCTAGTATTACAAATTTAGGGCATGGTAGAACTGAATTAGCCAGAAAAAAATATTCATGATACTGTGGAAAATCCAGTTTCTAACCAGTACTGCTATATCCCACCTGAATTTAGAGATCATCTGAAGAACAGATTTGATACATTAAACACTAAAGACTGAAGACTTCAGTGGTATGACATAAAGAACATCATACGTGAAGAGAGTAAAAAATCATTAAGAAGACACGAAAGAAGCAAAAGTTCAAAATGGATGTCAGAAGACAATCTGAAACTTGCTCTCCTGCACAGAGATGCTAAAGCAAATGGAAGAAATGAGGAGGTCCAAGAGCTAAACAGAATATTTCAAAGATAAAGAGAAGATAAAGCCAAATATTATAATAAAATGTGTAAAGATTTGGAATCAGAAATCCAAAAAACAAGAACATTCTCAGCATTTCTCAAGCTGGGGGAACTGAAGAAAAAATTCAAGCCTTGACTTTCATTATTGAAAGATTCTCTGGGCAAATTATTGAATGATGCATACAGCATCAAAAGAAGATGGAAGGAATACACAGTCACTGTACCAAAAGGAAATGGTTAATGTTCAACCATTTCAAGAGGTAGCATATGATCAAGAGCCAATGAAGTCCAAGGTGCATAGAAGGAATTGGCAAAAACAAGGTACCAGGAATTGATGGAATAAAAATTGAAATCTTTCAAGAAAGTGAGGCTGCACAGGAGACACTCACTCATCTCTGCCAAGAAACTTGGAAGACAACTATCTGGCCAACTGATTGGAAGAGATCTGTATTTGTGCCAAAGAGAGGTGACCCAGTGGAATGCGGAAATCATCGGACAATCTCTTTGATAGCTCAAGCAAGTAAAGTTTTGCTAAAGGTAATACAGAAATAGCTACAATTATACATTGACAGAGAACTTCCAGAGATTCAAGCTGGATTCAGAAGAGGCTATGGAACGACAGATACCATTATTGCTGAAAGCAGAGAATATCAGAAAGATGTTTACCTATGCTTTATTGACTACACAAAGGCTTTCAATTGTGTGGATCAAGACAAGCTATGGACAGCATTGCGAAGTATGAGTATTCCAGAACACTTAATTGTACTCATGAGGAATCTGTGCCTGGACCAAGAAGCAGTTGTTCGAACATAGCATGGGAACAGAGCATTAAACTGAATGTTTTAAGATTAACAAAAGTTGTATTCTTTCACTATACTTATTCAACCTGCATGCTGAGCAAATAATCCAAGAAGCTGGGTTCTATGAAGAAAAACAGGGCATCAGGATTGGAGGAAGTCTCATTAACAACTTACGATATGCAGATGATACAACCTTGCTTGCTGAAAGTGAAGAGGACTTAAAAGATTTACTGGTGAAGATCAAAGAGCACAGCCTTCGATATGGATTACATCTCAATGTCAAGAAAACAAAAATCCTCACCACTGGACCAATAAACAACATTCTTATCAATGGAGAAAAGATTGAAGTTGTCAAGG
The DNA here is from genome assembly GCF_000296735.1 of Chrysochloris asiatica. Classification (NCBI taxonomy): domain Eukaryota; kingdom Metazoa; phylum Chordata; class Mammalia; order Afrosoricida; family Chrysochloridae; genus Chrysochloris; species Chrysochloris asiatica. The sequence continues at coordinate 3,197,681 of NW_006408707.1, forward strand.
ACTTCATTCTTCTTGGATCAACTATCAACACTCACGGAAGCAGCAGTCAAGAGATCAGATGACGTACTGCATTAGGCAAATCTGCTGCACAGGAACTTTTTAAAGTGTTGAAGAGCAAAGATGTCAGCTTGAAGACTAAGGTGCACCTGACCCAAGCCATGGTATTTTCAAAAACCTCATATGGATGCGAAAGCTGGACAGTGAATAAGGAAGATCATAGAAGAATTGATTCTTTTGAATTATGGTGCTGGAGGAGAATACTAAAAGTGCCACGGGCTGCCAAAAGAACCAATAGATCCATTTTGGAAGAAGTGCAGCCAGAGTGCTCCTTAGAGGCCAAGATGGCCAAATTTCGTCTCTCATACTTTGGACATATTGTCAGGAGGGAATAGTCGCTGGAGAAGGATATCATGCTTGGTAAGATGGAGGGTTAGAGAAAAAGAGAAAGACCCCTAATGATATGGATTGGCCAGGTGGCAGCATCAATGTACTCAAGTTTGGCAACAATAGTCAGGTTGGCCCAGGATCGGACATTGTTTTGTTCTGCTGTGCATAGGGTCGCTATGAGTCGGTGCCGACTCGATGGCACCTAACAACAACAAAGCAGTACTGCATTTTGATAGCGTGGCAAAATATACATAACGTATATAAATCTGCTGAGTGATATTAATTCCAGAATTCTCATTTAAATATTATTGTTGTTAAGTGCCAAAAAGTTAGTTCTGACCCAAAGTGACCCTTTATAGGGTTTCCAAGGGAAAGACTGGTGTGCTTAAACCACGGACCTTACAGTTTAAACCCACTTTGCAGCCCAAGGCATTAAACCACAGAAGATCCAATTTTGGTGTTGTTGTTAAGTGCCATCAAGTTGGTACCGACTCATAGCGACCCTATGGACAGCAGAAGGAAACACTGCCCTATCCTGGGCCAACCTCACTACTGTTGCCACGCTTGAGTCAATCGATGCTGCCACTTGGTGAATCCATCTCGT
>NW_006408707.1:3199381-3203864 GCF_000296735.1 Chrysochloris asiatica
AAGTATGGTGAAAGAATACAACCTTGTCGCACACCTTTCTTAATTTTAAACCATTCAGTGTTCCCATGTTCTGTTCGAACAACTGCCTCTTGGTCAGGAGGTCTAATAGATGCTATCCATTTTGATGGAAATGAAATCAAGAGATTCTTACTCACTAATGAGTACAATGTATAGTTGTTGTTAAGTGCTTTTGAGTCGGTTCTTACTCATAGCAACCCTATGTAGGGTTTCTGAGGAGCAACTATCGTTGTTTTACTGTCAGAAAAAATTTAACTCTTTGGTTAACATCAATAAGGGTGTTTGGCATTGTGTTTGCTATAGCAGAAGGGAATGCAGTTTATTCACTGAGTAGCACTTCCATATGTATATTGTTGTTAAATGCCACTGAGTCAGTTCCCACTCAGAACGACCCTGTATGCAGTTTCCAAGGAGTAGCTAGTGGGTTTGAACTACTGACTTAACCACAGTTAAGAGTCTAGTGTTTATCCTACAGCACAATACCAGGGAAAGAAAAAAACTATGATGTGCTGAGGATACAGGACACTTGTTAAAATCTAACTTGTCAATTAAAATTAACAAATACTTTACTCAATGCCCATTATATCTGTTGTTGTTATTAGGTACTGTTGAGCTGGTACCGATTCAGTGACTTTATGTACAACAGAATGAAACTTTGTCTTTTCTTACACCAACATCACAATCATTGTTACACTTGAACCAATTGTTGCTGCCACTGTGCCAATTCATCTCATTGGGGGTCTTCCTCTTTTTCACTGATCCTCCACTTTACCAAGCATGATGTCCTTCTCCAGGGACTAGTCCCTCCAGTATGTCTGAAGTATGAGAGATGAAATTTTGCCATTCTGGATTCTAAGGAGCATTTCAGCTGTACTTCTTCCAACACAGATTTGTTTGTTCTTTTGGAAGCCCATGGGATGTTTCATATTCTCCTCTAACACCATAACTCAAATGCATGAATTCTTCTAAAGTCTTCCTTATTCATTGTCCAACTTTCACATGCATGTGACTTTATTGAAAATACCATGGCTTGGATCACTCGCACTTTAGTCCTCAAACTAACATCTTTGCTCTTGAACACTTTAAAAAGGTCTTGTGCAGCAGATTTGCCTAATGCAATATATCTACCCATTGTCCAATGACTGTATTAATTTTAGACCACCTGTTAAATTGAATTTTAAAAATAAGTGAGCTAAAATGTGGATGTTTATGATTTTGGTAGCTATCAAATGGTATTAGAAATGAATTTGCGGTATAGAATTTAGAGCCCATGCCAAATAGATCAAGTTTATCTATTGTTGCTGTTGTTAGGGGCCATCGAGTTGGTACTGAATACAGATTGAATAATTATGGTGAAAGAATACAATCCTGGCCTACACCTTTCCTAATTTTAAACCATTTTTTGTTCCCTTATTCTGTTCAAACAACTGTCTCTTGGTCCATGCACAGGTTTCTCATGAGCACAAGTTTTCCGGAATACTCATTCTCCACAATGTTGTCCATAGCTTGTCATTATCCACATAATCAAAAACCTTTGCGTAATCAATGAAGCACAGGTAAACATCTTTCTGGTATTGTCTGCTTTCAGCTAAGGTCTGTCTGACATCAGCAATGACATCCTTCATTCCAGGTCCTCTTCTGAATCTGGCTTGAACCTCTGGAGGTTCTCTGCCAACGTATGGTTGTAGCCGTTTTTGTATTATCTTTAACAAAATTTTACTTGCATGTGATGTTAATGATATTATCTGATGATTTCTGCATTCCATTGGGCCACCTCTCTCTCTCTCTTTTTTAAAAAATTCCCACCTCTCTTTTTAATGGGCACAAATATGGATCTCTTACAGTCAGTATGCCAGGTAATTGTTTTCCACATTTCTTGGCATAGGTGAGTGAGTGCCTCCACTGTTGCATAGGTTTATTGGAAGATTTCAATTTGTATCACAACAGTTCCTGGTGTCTTGTTTTTTTCCAATGTCTTCAATGTACCTTGAACTTCTTCTAAGAACATGAGAGTGTCCATTAAAAAAAAGTCAGTTATTCTGAAGGAATATGATCTCTAATTTGATAGGGATAAAAACAGTAAAAATAAGTTGGAAACAGCTTTGGTGACTAGAGTAGTAGGGTTTTAAAAATATTAACTTATTTATTAAAATTTTTGTCTGGATACTGTTATTAGTCTCCACATTGGGTGGTTTGTCCATTATATAAAATATGAAGAGAGTGTATGAATTTAAGTGGCATGTATGCTTTAATATGTTTTCTTATAAAAGCCAAATCATAAGTACAGTTCCAAATCCTCATTTGTTTTCTCTAATGCCTGAATTCAAACTTTCTCACTGAAGTTTTATAGTTTACAAAATATATGATATATTTTATATATGGTACTATAGGATAAGCATTGAATTGCTAACTAAAATGTTGGCATTCATCCAAACCTACCAACCACTCTTCAGAAACCCTGTACAGTTTTGCTATGATTCAGAATTGACTTGAAGGCACTTAACAACAACATATAATATATGATGTAACATATATATGTTTATGATATATTTTATTTATGTATTTATATGTACTGAAGTTTTGTGAACTTAGAATTGCGATGTTGATGTTGTTATATGCCGTGGAGTCGGTTCTGACTCATATCGACCCTGCAAATCTTTACGAGAGTAGAAAGCCTCATCTTTCTCTCACAGAACAGCTGCTAGTTTCGAATTGCTGACCATGAGATTAGCAGCCCAATGAGTGTTTATTTGTTTTCAAGGGAGTACCAATCTACATAGAACCAAAATTTATGGAAAGCCAGACATTTGTTTCCCAGTTAAGAATCAGTCAAGACTGGTTTCACTTTTTTGAAATTGTATACAAAGGAACAGCAGAGGTTAATTGAGGAATTGGTGGGATCAACATTCTATCTTGACCTCTTTACTGTGCTGCAACCTCATCATAATCTCTCCCATTCAGTTGCAGAGTCATACTCAAGGACAAAGGCACTGAAAGTCAATGTAGGTATAAGGAAGAATGAATGAGTTTCAGCAGTGGTCTGGATATCAATTTGAAGAGCAAAAACAAGATAAATTATATGAATTGACCATTCATGTTTATGTCCCTTAGATAACCAAGAGGGTACCATTTAGTACTGTGAAGTTATGGAGTATGATTTTGTCTAGTCATTTCATCAAAATTTCAAACATTTTCCTGTGTAGAAAGAACCCTTGGAAAAACAATTTTGTGATCTAAATTTCCGTTGCGTGGAAGTAGATGTAGGTTCACCACTCATTAGTTTAATGACTTTGGGTAAATATACCCATTGATCTTTTAATTTGTTTCTGCATTTATAAAATAAGAATAATAGTAACTTAACCATTAATTGAGCATGGTATTTTAATATAAAAGTTACTTATATGTTGTTATATTATATATTATAGACACAAACATAACAGTTTATTTTGGATGATATAGGATAAGCACTGGACGGCAAGGTCAGCTTGAACAGCTAGGTCAGCAGTTCAAACTCACCAGCTGCTTCTTGGAAACCCTATACATGGTCACTATGAGTTGGAATCAACTTAACAGTACTTAACAACAACAACAACTGCATCATTCTTAGGAGAACAATGTCGAGTCTGACTGATTTGGCTTAACGCTCATCTCTGACATCTCCTAATGTGTGACCTTGACCTCTGTGCCTCTGTTTCCTTATCTGTAAAATAAGTATAATAATACTTTCTATTTTTCTTGCTGTTGTTACGTGCCGTCGAGTTGGTTCTGACTCATAGAGAGCCTGCATAGGGTTTCCAAGGAGCAGCTGGTGAGCTTGAACTGCTGACCTTACAGTTCAAATGGCTTTGCAGTCTGGTGCAGTAACCCACAGTGTCACACCAGGATGTATTCGTAATTGATAGTTACAGGTAATTGGAACGTGAAAGTTGGAAACAAAAAACAAAATAAGTTGAAAATACGCTCTTGGTGATATAAATGATGCTGGAGATTACATGATAGAAATTTTGCAGACCAACAACATATTCATTGTAAGTACCTTTTATTTCAATAACATAAACAATGACTATACACAAAGACATCATTGGATGGAACACACAGAAATCAAATTGACTTCATCTGTGAAAATAGACAATGGAGAAGCTCAATGTCATCAGAAAGATCAGGGCCAGGGGCCAACTGTGAAACAGACCATAAATTGTTCATATGTAAGTTCCAGTTGAAGCTGAAGATAATTTTTACAAAGTCCATAAGAGACAAAGTACAACATTGAATAATAATATATAAAGGAGCTCCAGTAGTGTAGCGGTTACAAGTTGGGCTGCTAACCTCAAGGTCGGCAGTTTGAAACTACCAGCTGTTTCGTGGTAGAAAGATGAGGCTTTCTGCTCCTGTAAAGATTTACAGCCTCGGAAACCCTGTACAGGATCGCTATGATTCAGAATCAACTCCATGGCATATCACCACC
>NW_006408707.1:3212739-3214390 GCF_000296735.1 Chrysochloris asiatica
TTTATTGCAATAAATTGTCCTCTCAGCACCGCTTTCACTGTGTCCCAAAGATTTTGGTATGTTGTGTTTTCATTCTCATTTATTTCTAGAAACTTTGTGAATTCACATTTAATTTTTTCTACTACCCAGTCACTTTTCAGCAGGGTGTTATTCAGTTTCCATGTATTTGACTTGATTTATTTAGTCTTCCTATTGTTGATTTCTAATTTGATAGCATTGTGGTCTGAGAAGATGCTTTATAGTATTTTGATATTTGTAAATTTATGGAGATTTGTTTTATGGCCTAAGACATGGTCTATTCTGGAGAATGTTCCATGTGCACTGGAAAAGAATGTATATTGTGCAGTTGTTGGGTTGAATGCTCTGTTCACATTTATGAGGTCCAGTTGGCTGATTGTGTTGTTTAGTTCTTCTGTGTCTTTGTCAAGTTTCTTTCTAGTTGTTATATCCATTTTTGAAAGTGGTGTATTAAAATCACCCACTATTATTGTAGATTCATCTATTTCTGTTTACAAATCTATTAGAGTTTGTTTTACATATTTTGGAGCTCTTTCATTGGGAGCATAGATATTTATTATGGTTATTTATGGTGGTATTTCTGGCTATTCCTTTTCTCTTCCCCTCCAGTGTCTATTTTATTGTGGTATGCCGGGGAAACCAAGATTCAACAGACAACAGGCTGTAAATCTTTACAGGAGCAGAAAGCCTTATCTTTCTCCCATGGAACTGCTAGCAGTTTCCAACTGCTAACTGAGGTTAGCATCCAGTCTTGTAACCACTATGCTAGGAAAACATACTCTGTTAAGTAGAAAATAGAGTTTCTATGAGTTGGAAATGACTTGATGGCATACAACCACCACCTAGATCTCTATATATGAGGTAGATAGCCACGTCTATTATTTTTTATTGCAAAATGTAGATTCAAACTAGTCAAAGAATTGAAAGGCTAATTTAGGTGGACCTCTATGAATTATTTTGTTTAAACAGGAACTAAAGTTAGTGCATTTTTCTTTTTATTTAAATATGATAGAATGAAATCCTTAAAATTATTTTTTTCAATTATAATGCTTACATTAACATTAATGTTTAATGTAATTTAATGTTTAGATACTAAAATTGGCTCTAATTTTTGAATATGTTTTAATTCTTCAATTAGTGTTGTATTGTTAAAAAATAAGTATCTATTTAAATTGAATAAAAAATTCAGCATGATAGGTAAAAACAAGCAATTATGATTTACATAAAAACAAAAACTCTGGATGTATATTTTTGTAACTGTACTCTTTATATAAACTCACTTTAGTGATTATGGAATTTAAAATTGTTATTTATAAAAGTGAATCAATTGCAGTAGACACTAGAGAAAGAGAGAAAGGAATAGTCAGAAACACCACACTAGAAGGCTTATAAGTCCATCTTCTGCCTATGACTGATTGGAATACCTAAAATGGGGCTACTGTGTACCCAGTGAACGATGCTACTTGCGGAGCCTTTGCGATACATAAAGCTATGGTAGAAACCAGAACCACATCCAGATCTCCAGAGATGAGAAATCTCCACTTGAAAGGATGAGCAGACCAGCCTGGAGAGGCTAGAAGAATAAAAGATACCTCTTGAAAGAAAGACCTGCAGGAAAAATGGAGGCAGATGG
>NW_006408707.1:3214490-3221719 GCF_000296735.1 Chrysochloris asiatica
ACAGCCCCTCTCCTGCCCTGAGTCCAGAGTCCCCAGCTACTCCATCTCTCCATGTCATCATCTCTGCCTCCATCTCTGGTGTCACTGCTTCTCTGGATAGAGGCCCATACTTCGCTGTTCTCCCCTGATGGTCCCAGGTCCTCTGCTCCTGGACTGCAAGATCAACCACTCCCCTCCTTTTGTTATAAAATGTCTACCTTTACATTTGCAGCACTTACAATCAGTCCTGATGGCAATTATTCACTATTGAACCACAAAAGTCTTATCCCCATCTCCTTTTACTAGCCCTGTCCAGACAGGTTTTAAACCACTCAGTGGATATTCTACCTTCCCCCATACCTTCTGAAACTAGGCTCCCTCTTGAAAGCTTGTAAGCCAGTCACTTTGTGCCTTTGTAGCCCTCCCCTCCCCCCATTTTGAGTAGCCAATGTCTAAGTTGTCCATCCCTGTCAACCCTATGTACCGACCGAGGGGGTGGGAATGATCCTTGCTACAAAGATTCATTCCCTCTTTTGAGCTACTACATCAAGTATCGGTCAAGTTCTCAAATTGTAGTGGATTACTTTTTTTTCCCCTCTTCTTTCTTCCTCTAGTCAACTTCTGATCATCCAGCCATTGAAGCCAGGTCAAATAGGTACTATCTGCAGGTATGGGTGTTCTTGTGTTCTCCCCTTACTTCATATCAGCTGGGTGCTTCACTCCCCACTCTAGTCCTCTGAGGCCATGTCCCTGTCCCTGGGTCCAGGAGTCCCCAGGTCTCACCATACTGCTGGCCAACCAGGTGTCAATCCAGGTTGACAGAAGTCTGTTGAAAGTAGTCGGACTTAGATCACAACTTCATTGCTGTTTTTTCCTAATTTCCCCTTACTGGTGACAAATGTGGTCACCAATGAGGACATGTCTGCTCATGTATTCCCCTTGAGTCTCAGTCTGGAAAAGGGGTTTTCTCTGAGGGAACCTGACCACTTGCCTTGATGGCTCCCCGGTAAACAACTTGCTTGTTTTTGTAGTAGTCCATTGGACTGCCGTTATTGGTTTTGATTTTTCCTGCTGGTCTTTCTTTCAAGAAGTATCTTCTGTTCTTCTGGGAGCTACAGCCTGGTCTGCTAGCCCTTTCAAGTAGAAATTTCCCATGTCAGAAAGTTCTAGATGGGGATCAGGATTCCACCTATGGTCTTATGCAATGCAAAGGCTCCACAGCAAGCCTCCTTCACTGGGCAAGTTCTAGTCCCATTTTAAGTATTCCAATCAGTTATAGGCTGAAGACAGATTTACAAGCTTTCTATGGTGATATTTCTGGCTTTTCCTTTCTCTCCCCATCAAGTGTCTATTTTACAGTAGTTGGCAAGGGAAACCAAGATTCAAAAGACAGTCAAGCATCTTAACATTGTTTCCTCTCTTTTACCCATTCAAAGCATGCCTCAATCCTTGTATCCCAGAGCTTTGTTGTTCTAAGGTTGAGTATACATCATCATTTACCTCCGTCCCACTTAGCCCATGTAAACCTGCCTAAATGTTCTCCTATCCGCCTTCTTCTTCCATTCCCCTCCCCCTTCTTTTGTATTGCCACCCCCCCAGCACCCAAACTATCCAGTGTCTACTCCTTACCTTGTGTTCCATCTTTCCCTCCCTCCCCTCGCCCCACCCCATACACCCCAGTAACGAACAAAGAATTTTTTTTTTCGTTTTACTGTGGGTACTTTTTCTTAAGCTTTTGCAATAATGGTCCTATGCAGTATTTTTCTTTTGTGACTGATTAGTTTCACTAACCTTGAATATATTACACCTGAATTTAGAGATCATCACAAGAATATATTTGATGCATTGAACACTAATGACCAAAAGCCAGTCAAATTATGGGATGACATTGAGGACATCAAACATGAAGAAAGCAAACAAAAAAACACACCCACTGTTATCAAGTCGATTCTGACTAATAGTGACTCTGTAGGACAAAGTAGAACTGTCCCACACAGTTTCCAAGACTGTAATTCTTTATTGGAGCAGACAGCCTCACCTTCCTCCGGTGGAATGGCTAGTAGATTTGAACTTGTGATTTGACTTTGTGATTAGTAGGCAATGCTGAATCCACTGCACCAAAAAGACTACTGTGAAGAAGCAAAAGGTTATTAATAATATAGAAAAGATAAAATAAAATATGTCAAAAATGAATGTCAGAACAGAATGAAATTTGCTCTTGAGAGTAAAATAGCTAAAGCAAACAGAAGAAATAAAGTAAAAGAGCTGAACAGAAAATTTCAAAGGGGAACTCAAGAAGATAAAGGAAAACATGCTAATGGAATGTACAAACACTTGGGAGTTAGAAAATCAAAAGGAAGACTATATTTGGTATTTTTAAGCTGAAAGAACTGCAGAAAACGCCAATTTTCCTTTTTCAGTATTGAAGGATTCTGTGGGAAAAATTCCTAGAGTTTTGTTTTTTGCCTCTGTCTTCTGTGCAGCTTGAACTTCAACCTTCAATACCATGGATTCCTGATTATATGCTCCTGGAAGTGATGGAATATTAGTTAAGATATTTCAATAAAATAAGGCAGTGCTAGAAACACACACTTGTTTATGCCAAGAAATTTTGAAGACAGCTACCTGAATAACCAACTGGAAGAGAATCGTTTAAGTGACACTCTAAAGAAAGGTGATCCCACAGAATTCATAAATTATCCAGCATTATAAATATTATCATTAATATCAATAAGTTGCTATCATTAATATCTCATGCAAGTAAAATTTTGCTGAAGATAATTAAAAAGTTATTGTTGTTGTTGTTAAGTGCCGTCGAGTCGATTCCAACCCATAGCGACCCTGTATAGGGTTTCCAAGGAGTAGCTGGTGAGCTTGAACTGCCAACCTTGCAGTTCAAACGGCTTTGCAGTCTGGTGCATTAACCCACAGAGCCACACCAGGACAAAATAGGTGGGTTAAATTGCCAGAGAGCTGCCTGAAAGTAAAGTTGGATTCAGAAGAGAATGTACTATGAGTCAGAACTGTTTTGATAACACACAGATGGTGTGGTGCTGTGGGATAAATCATTGGACCGCAAGGTTGGTTTGAACCACAAGGTCAGTGGTTCAAATTCATCAGCTTCTCCTTGGAAACCCTATACAGGGTCGCTGTAAGTTGGTACTTACAATAATAACAATAATAACAGTAATAACAACACAACTGTTATTAGGAAAATTATACATAGTATTAGTTCTGGTGTGTTGGAACGGACTCAATGGCAGTCAGTAAAACCAAGAACAAGAACACAAATATTTATAGGAGAATTATACCAGTTAAACATGGAGCAAATTGGAAAGTGTATGGCATATGATAACACTGTTGTTGTTGTTAAGTGCTGGTGAGTCAGTTGCAACTCATAGCAACCCTGTATAGAGTTTCCAAGGAGCAGCTGATAGGTTTGAGCTGCTGATCTTGTGGTTCTGTCTAGTGATGATCCTACAGCACCACACCATAAACACGAAATAAATTTAAACAGAGGGCACTGTGATGATTGCCATAGAGCTGGCATTTAGGCCTTCCCAATGAATGACGGTGTAGAAAATATTTAGAAGACAATTAAGTTGCTTCCAGACATACAGGATGTGAGTTTATATATACAACAACATATATATGGTTAAACACATACTGTGTGACTATATATGCATATATATAATCAAATATATATTGGTTTTGACTCATAGCAATCTTTTATAGGGTGTCTGAGGCTATAAATCTTCACAGGAGTATAAAGTGTCATATTTCCCATGCAGAGTAATTGACTGGTAGATTCAAATAACTGACCTTTCAGTTGGTAAGCCAATTCATAATCTACTACGCTACTAGGACTTCATATATGTATTTTATGTTTGTTGTTGGTGCTAAATGCCATAGATTCGTTTCCTACTCACTTGTTGTTGTTAGGTGCCATTGAATCGGTACTGACTCATAGTAACCCTACGCACAACAGAACGAAACATTGCCCGATCCTGGACCAACCTCACAATTGTTGCCACGCTTGAGCCCTTTGATGCTGCCACTTTGTCAATACATCTTGTTGGGGGTCTTCCTCTCTTTCTCTGACCCTCCATCTTACCAAACATGATATCCTTCTCCAGCGACTTGTCCTCCCTCCTGACAATATGACTGAAGTATGATAGATGAAGTTTGGTCATCCTGGCCTCCAAGGAGCACTCTGGCTGAACTTCTTCCAATACAGATTTGTTGGTTCTTTGGGCATCCCATGGCACTTTCAATATTTTCCTCCAACACCATAACTCAAAACATCAATTCTTCTACGGTCTTCCTTATTCATTGTCCAGCTTTCACATGCATATGCGGTTATTGAAAATACCATGGCTTGGGTCAGGTGCACCTTAGTCCTCAAGCTGACATCTCTCTCTCTCTCTCTCTCTATATATATATATCTATATATCTATATATATATCATTGTTGTTAAGTGGCATTGAGTTAGTTCCAACTCATTGTGACTCTGTATAGGGTTTCCAAAGAGTGGCTGGTGAGTTTGAACCACCACGGACCTTAAGGCTCTAACCAATATAAATAGTTATCAAAAACATTGGAGGCATTGAAGATCCTAGGGAGGAGATGAAGGAATTCTGTGTTCAGTGTTTGCACAGAATTGAATGAGAATGAAGGCAACAATGGTGAATGAAAGAATGTTTAAAATAGTCTCTGTGGCAAGTGTTTATGCAATCAAAGACAAAAATATTGCTTCAAAAAATTATAAGTAGATTGTAGCCCTAGATGAAACTGGAATATTCCTTTCTTTGGTGGTGGTAGTGGCTAGTGGCTGTGTGCCGTGGAGTCGGTTCTGAATCATAGTGACCCTGTACAGGGTTTCCGAGTCTGTAAATCTTTACGGGAACAGAACACCTCATCTTTCTCCTACGGAACAGCTGGTAGTTTCGAACTGCTGACCTTGCAATTTGCAGCCCCGGTTTGTAACCACTACGCTACCAGAACTAACCATCATTTTATATGCTGAAACACACTAACTGGTTTCAAGAGTGCTCTTTTGACATTTTACAGCTGAAGAAACAGAGGCATAGATTAGCTGAAAAAGTATAATGGGAAAATGAAAAACCAATTGGCTCCATGAAAATCCTTGCTGTTGTTGTTGTTAAGTGCTGTTGAGTCAGTTTGGACTCTTACTGACACTGTATAGAGTTTAAGAGGAGCAATTGGTGGATTTGACCTGCACTCAACAGCACTTAACAACAACAAAAACACCTTGTGGTTGACAGTTCAGTGCTTATACTACAACAACACACTAGGACATAGGTAGAGAGATTGTGATACTAAGGTCTCCAGATTGAAAATAAAAGAATTTTTCTCTTACTGAAATGATAAAACTCTTCTTTTTCACAGTTTGTGAAGTGTGCTGAATTAAAATAATTTTTGATTAGTCAGAGATATGGATTGGTTTAAACAGATTTGTGTTTGCAAATTTTCCATATTGCAAGTAGGAGATAGCCCAACTGAACCAGCTTCAAAAAGAGAAATGACTGGATTTGTAGTTCAAATTGGTTTCCTTCCAGTTCTCAACTCTGTCTTCTCTCTGCTGTCTCCTTTATCAGGTTCTAGCTGCATTAACTTCAGAGTCTTTATCATTTTAGGATAAATGCAGTAAAAGTGTTAACTATATTGTCTAACTCTTACATCAGATCTAAATTTCACTCTGTTTTTGTCCCACGCATCCCTGAAGTCTGGTGTGGTGCTGTGGGCTAATGTGTTGGACTGCAAAGTTTGTTTGAACCACAAGGTTGGAAATTCAAGCTCACCATATACTCCTCGAAAATCCTATACAGGGTCGCTATGAGTTGGAATCGACTTGACAGCACTTAACAACAATCCCTGAACCAGTCAATATGGCCAAGAATAATGTACTGATTGGCTTACAGTGGTTTTGAGACTGAGATTCAGGGAGAGAAGGGAAGAAACCTAAAGGATATTTGAGGATTGTTGCTTGAAGGGAAACTGGATGTTGGTGATGCAAGTGCCAAATACCATTGAAGGCTAATACCTCTTGGATAGTGCCTAAAATACCTTTGATAAAATTATGTGTTGAAATAATTATCTTAAGAAAATTGTATAAAATGGAAGCAAAGGCTTTATTCTGAGCAGATGCTAGGAGATGCTATATCTTTAGTTATGACAAACATCTTTGTTAATTTTCAGTAGTGTAGTGGTTACGAATCGGGCTGCGAACCGCAAGCTCAGCAGTTCGAAACTACCAGCTGTTCTGCTGGAGAAAGATGAAGTTTTCTGCTCCGGTAAAGATTTACAGTCCGGAAACCTTAGGAAGGGTCGCTATGAGTAGAAAAATGTACTCCACCACACATAACCACCAAAGTAATCATAGGAGTCCTGGTGTGGTGCTGTGGGTTAATGTGCCAGACTGCAAAGCCGTTTGAACTGCAAGGTCAGCAGTTCAAGCTCACTAGCTGTCCTCAGAAATCCTACACAGTGTCGTTATGGGTCGGAACCGACTCGATGGCACTTCACAACAACAACAACAAAGTAATCATAAGGAGCCCTGGTGTCATAGTGGTGAAGCGCTCAGGTGCTAACTGAAAGGTCATTGGTTCCATGCTGGAGAATGATGTGATAATCTGTTTCTGTAAAGATTTCAAACCTTGGAAACCTATGGGAAAGTTTTACTCTGTCACATCAGTGATTATGAGTCAGAATTGACTCTATGACAATGGGTTTTGTTTTTCGGAAAAATGCCCAGGTCATGTAATGGTTAAGCCTTGAGGGGAAAAAGACTTGTGATCTGCAGCTATAAAGATTGGTGGAGGTGGTGATTATGTACCGTGGAGTCAGTTCTGACTCATAGAAACCCTGTCCAGGGTTTCTCTGGTTGTAAATCTTTTTTTTTTTTTTAATGCTTTATTGTGAATTATGAGATAGTTTACATGGGAGGACATCAGCTTCACATTGATCCCATGGTATCCGGTTTCCTTGCCATGGTTACAATCCCTTCCATGCATCATTCATCAACCAAAGGTCATACCCTGCAAGCCTGCCCCCTGGTCGTCAGAATACAGCCTCTCTCCCTCTCAGGGTCCAAAGTCCCCAGCCGCTCCATCTTCCCATCTCTTCCTCCATCCCTGGCATCACTGCTTCTACCGGTAGGGTTCCCTTCTCCGCTCTTCTCTTTTGATGGTCCCAGGGACCTCTGCTCCTAGACTGCAAGGTTAATCACT
>NW_006408707.1:3226609-3237003 GCF_000296735.1 Chrysochloris asiatica
ATTGGAACCATGGCAGTAAGATGATATACGATGGAATGAATGTAAAACTAAAGTTCTCCCATGTAAACTATCATATAATTCACAATAAAACATTAAAAAAAAAATGTGAATCAATTGCATGTATAAAACATAATGAGTACAAAAAATATATAATGACAAATTTTTTACACTCTTTTAAAAAAGAACTGGGTTTTACTATATTACTTTTCCTTAGAGAAATAATAGGCATCATGCAGATAGCTGGAACAATGTTACAAAACATTAAAATTAGGCACATGTAAATAATTTTCCCTATTCTCCCTTGCTAGGGAAAAAGCAATATTTTGAGAGCACAAGAGTCTTTGAAGTCACAGAGTTTGATATTGAAGTGATGTATGGAGAACTTCCAGAAAATGAACAAGAGAATCATCTAACAATACATTCATTCATTTTTGTTCCATGGACCTAAATGTTTCATTATATTTTAATATGTTTATTTATATGATTACAGAGTAATCATGCAAGGCTATGTGAAATGTTGTATAATTTAAGGATTTCAGAGATCATGTCTTTTGCCTTTATCAGAAGTTTTATTATTGATTTCTTTAAATGAGGTGAGAATATTGACAAAATTTCCTTGAGAGAATGAAATATGTTTCTAATATGCTATCCAAGGTGGATGCCTTGTTGCTCAATATTTTATATGCCTAATACAATGCCTTTATTACTAAATTGTTGGCCAACCAACTAACATTCATTGGCAAACTACTCTCTATTGTACTATCCACTTAGAATCTGCAAGAGGACAACAGTTTGGTTCAGAGCTGACCAGACTGAGGTGGGTGGTGTTTTCCTAACATATTTGGCCCAGTCAGCTACTCCAGCAAAACTGTATTATGGGAATCAGTCTGTTGTCTCACAGTGAGGGGAATTTCCAGTCAATATATTTGATTGCTTTTGTGTAAACAGCTCAAGTATTAGAAAAGGAGATCTGACATAACTTTAGGTGAAGCTTGCTCCCGCTTGTTTCTACAGGACACTCCCAGTTCAGAAAGCTGTTTGTTCTGTTACCAAGGGAGGGCAATGCAGACTGTAATATCAGTACAGTGGTAACTGTTGTTAAAATATTGAATTACTTCTGTATCAGTTGTTAAATAGAAACTGTGCTAAGTAGACTTCCTTCACAATAGCCCTCTAGTCTCCGTGTTCCCTTTATTGCATCTGGAAACCGCTCCATGATACAGGGACTCTAGGGTAATCCCAGCCTTCAGGTTCCCTGCTGCAGCCAATGTCTGTTCTGATTGGATGGTGTCTGTGTGCTTGTAATACTTGAATTTACTGAATATCGCTTTGGCAAAGAGCTACTGAAATATCATTTCAGTACATCAGTTGAAGACCGAAAAACTCTTCCAAATCTCAGAACAATGACAGCAATTAAAATGGAAAAAAAGTCCTAGCACAAAACCAGGTGGCTTTCAGATCCCTGTTTCCTTCAGGACAGTCTTAATATTGCATGTAATGTAGTTTGTTTCTCCGGTTTCCTCCTCCATTTTTGGCTCTGTTTATAATCCTTTGCAGGGTTTATAGCAATTGCTCTAAAGTTCCATGGTGGAGCTTTTCTGCTAATGAGCATATGTCGGAAGCATGTGGGTAGAATGATAACAACCCACCTACTTTTAAGCTTATTTTAGAAAATGCAAACATTAGAAAATGAAAATTAATTAATGAGCAAATTAGGCCAATGCAAAATATCACGGATTAAGGATTTGTCTTTCCTTCTTTCTTTCACCTAGAATCTCTTTAAAAACCTAAATTAGGCTGTGCTTATGGTGTGGTGCTGTGGGTTAATGCGCTAGACTGCAAAGTCGCCGGTTCAAACTCACCAGCTTCTCCTTGGAAAACCTACTCAGGATTGCTATGGTTTGGAACTAACTCAATAGCACTTAACAATAACAACAACATTGGGTTAAAACTCTCCAGTGGCTTCCAAATAAAAATTTCTTCCCTTCTCATGCCTGTCAAGTTCTTCATGATCTGCCATGGTCTTTCTCTTTGATCTGATCCAATACTGCTTTTCTCTATCTCACTTGTAATGGTAAGGGATTAAACTACAAATCATATAAATGGCGGTTCAGAAAGCAAAAACCAGGCCTAAACCATCAAACCGATTCCAGCTCATAGTGGTTCCATGTCTGTCAGAGTACAACGATGCTCTATAGGTGTTCAATGGCTGTGAACTTTTGGAAATAGATTGAAACATTCTTACATCAGAGACTCCTCTGGTTCTAGTCAATCTGCCAACCTTTTTGCTTGTAGCCAAGTGGTTAACTGTTTGTGCCATACAAGTGCCATTTCTCTCTTTAGAGAGATGTTTTCTGCTTTTCCTGGATGATACTGCTGTTCTTACAGGCTCTCCATGAGAGAATGATGAGTCTGTCTGTTCCAGTAAAGATCTATAGCCTCAGAAACCCTATTAGAGTTGCTATGAGTTGGAATTAACTTGATGGCAGTGGATTTCTTAATGGATTAATTTGTACATAGGAGTCCTGGTGTGGCACTGTTGATTAATGAGCTGGGCTGCAAAGTCGATGTGAACGGCAAGGTTGGCAGTTCAAGCTTACCAGCTGCTCCTTGGAAACCCTATTCAGGGTCGCTATGGGTGGGAATAGACTCAGTGGCACTTAACAACAACAACAATCTTTGTGGAGGCAGATATCTTGTCTTTCTCCTACAGGCTGGCCACTGTTGGGTTCAAACTGTTCAGTAGCTAAGTGCTTAACCACTTCCCCTTCAGGGCTCCTATACTAGTTACTACAGTCTATGTAAACTGGTCCAATTTGCTAATTGAGGATAATATTCTTTCTTTCTAAGCATGCTGGGCCTTAGAAATCCTTCTCAGACCAGTGTTCTAGGATACTGACACCAGAGGAAGCATTCAAGATCAAACCTAATTGCTATCCTAATGTCTAGGGAATGTGTTGACAATGGGGCTGATATGATATGTGGTTTGCATCTATTCTATATTCATCTTTGGACTCCTGGTGTGGTGTGGTAGGACAAGCATTAGATTGCTCATCACAAGGTTGGTGTTTCAAACCCACCAGCTGCTTCTTGGCAACCCAATACAGGGTCATTATGAGTCAGAATTGTCTCTAAGGCACTGAACAACATATTCATCTGAAAGGCTTATTTGTTCCACTCCTACTGGCTGCTCAGAAATGATGGGATGGGAGAAACAAGGAATACTATTTCTGATTTCTTCTGATACCATGGGACTTTGTTTTCTCTCTTAGGGGGAGAGGTGTGCTCAGACCACAGAGGAGAGGATGATGAGAAATCATTAAATCTCACTGCTTTAATTAAATGTTCCTCACCTGACTAATAGCAGCAGAAGAGGTGCAAACTTGAATTCACTCTTCACTCTGTAGGTGTTAACATTGCCTAAATATGAAAATTAAGTACTAGTGATTTCTCTCGCTTAAAAAAAAAAAAAAAAAAAGAAGAGGAAGATAGAACAAAATAAATAATGCAATCAGGTTATCAAAAACATTCATAGGGAAATCTAGTATCATTTGAAAATCTTTATTTTCTTCACAATTTATTTAGATTTCATTTGCGACATTAAAGTTGCATTCACATTTATTTTTCTCTTTCTGACCCAGGCATCATTTAAATTGATTGGTTGGAGCTTGGTGTTAATGAGATCAGAGTCAGGGGTTCAGTTCTTTGTCTTCCTGTCAGAGTCAGTTAGATCAACAGAGAGAAGGCAATCTCTCACTTGACTGTTGTTCTAGTTATCTGTCCCACAAGCATACCAGTTGTTTGCAAGGTAGGAGATTCATTCTTGCACTAATTCAATCTATACTTATTCAACTTTTGTTACTATGATTTCTTCAAGCCTAAGAAACCACGGGTGATAAGCTGTAACATCAATTAAATAGGAGGGGAAAAGAATAAGCTTATTGAATTAAACAAACCCACAGATTATACAGATTATATAGTATACAGAAAAATCTTAAAATGAGATAAAATATATTTGTCTTAGAATCTATACCATGGTTTGTAGTTTAATCCCTTACCATTACAAGACAACAACAGAGATGCATGTTTTTTAATTTTGATGGAGACACTTTAAATTTAATAGGTATTTCATGAGATCTAAATTCATTTTCTGTATGAGATTAAATAGTTTGTGCTATTTACCGAAATATTCATTCAACTATATACTAATATATCTCTATATATTCATTCAACAAATATCTATTGATAGGAAGTACTGTCTAGGTGTGGTAAATATATTCAACAGTAAAAAAGTCAGACAAGGTCCCTATGTTCATGTAATGGAGAAATAGTTGTTGTTGTTAAGTGCCATTGAGTTGGTTCCGACCTGTAGCAGCCCTGAACAGGGTTTCCAAGGCTGTAAATCTTTACTGGAACAGAAAGCCTCATCTTTCTCCTGCGGAGCAGCTGGTAGTTTTGAACTTCTGACCTTGTGGTTCACAGCTCAATTCGTAACCACTATGCTACCAGAGCTCCTTGGAGAAAGAGTAAATAGAAATAAATAAATGACAGTGATAAAAGCCTTAAAAACGAATCAGGGCAATCTGTTTATGAGTGCCTGGGAAGAGGAGTAGTGGGTTTTAGAGGAAGTGAGACTGAACGAAGATACTGGTGATGAAATGCAGCAAACTACATGAATTCTCCATGCAGAATGGAGAACATAGCAAGAGGGAACATAGCAAGAGCTCTACCGTGGAAAGGAGGTGGACTCATTTGAGGAAAGTTACAGTATAACATAAATCAGTGTGTTTGGAGCTAGTGAGAGAGGAAATGATATGAGATTAGGATGGTAATCTAAGGGTAGAGATGATAGAATGCCTTGTATACTATGGTGGTGGTGGTTCCGACTCACAGTGACCCAGGGTCTCCCAGAAGCAGCTGGTGAGTTTGAACCTCTGATCTTGAGGTTCAAACTGACCTTGATGTTGAGTGCTTAATTCTAAGAGGCTTTTGTTATATTCTGTAATCAATAGAGATGTCCCTGGGTGGTGCAAATGATTAAGCACTTGACTACTAACCGAAAGATCTGGTGATTTCTTTCCCAAAGGTCACAATCTTGAAAAACCTATGAAGCACAGTTCTACTCTACAACATAGGGGGTCCATGATGAGCTGGAATCAACTTGACAGCAACTGGAAAAAATAATCAAAATGGGAAGCATTGGGAGTGGGGTGGGCTTAGCAGAATCACAGTATTATTTTCTGTACATGAAACAACAAATATCTATATCTATATACTTTCTTCTGTCTTTGATTTCTGTATGTATCTTGAAGGGGTCAGTAATGGAGGTGTGAAGACCAGTTAAGAGGTGAGTTAACAGAGTGAAAGCAGTGATAATGAGTAGCAATGGGCAGCTTCAGAATATTTTTTACAGATAGAGGTGACAGCACTTGTTGATGGACTGTTTGTGGAGTGCAAAAGGAGGATTCAATGGAATTTTGACTTCATCAATAAGGTGTGGTGATGCTACTTTCTGAATTTGGGGCTGATTAGCTTTGAAAAAAATCTAGGTTTCTGTTTTGAACAAGATGGTTTTAAGAACAGCATGTAGCAACTTGAAATAAAAATTCCAGCAGTGATAGGAGCAATATAAAGAAAGCTGATAAGTTTTATGTCAATTTAAAATTAAGAAACTAAGGTTATTGAGATATTGAAACTTAAGAATTATCTAGATCCTGGAAAACCACTGTGTCTGGTCCCTGATTCTTTTCTTTAATAATAGTTCAATCAGGAATATCATTCTCTATGGATAGAACATCATATGGTAAGACACATTTTAAAGATACATTTTAAGAAATGTTTATAATATATTAGTAGGAAATTACAGAGGAAATGAATCCATTCAATAATAATACCATTTGAGCTACAGTCTGCAGACGACAAGGTATTTCAAGCACTGAATATAAGATAACTAAAGAATGATGGACAAGAATTTAAATAGCTTGTACTCTGGCAAATATTTGCAACAGTACGTGATGCATGATAAGTTATTTCTACAACATGATAAGTTAAGATCCAGAACAGAATATTCTTTGGTATTTTCTACTTTGTTAGTACATAAATAGCTTAGACTTATCTAGGAATCATGAACCACAGGCTCAGTAACCCAGTCTTGTTTACAACATAAAAATTATGAGGTATTGAGCTTATGCAACTGGGGACACCAGAGCTTTTATTTATATACAGCAGTAAATGTACAAAAGGCTTTGTAATGATTGAATTATGAGCTACCCCCACATCAAAAAAAAAAGAAAAAAGAAAAAAAAGAGAGAGAAAAAAGAAGCTGATTTATATATATATTTTATATCTTGGATTCCATGGGAAGCAGATTCTGCAATGGCAATTTTTATGTAGGTGTTTTATTGGGAGTCATCTTGGGAATGACAATTTTAATGGGATGAAGGAAGGCAGATGATATTATGTTAACTAAGGTTTTGTGTAGACTTGACTGTGCTGGAATTGTTAATGGTTTGGCAGTTGAGACGTAGTTATCTCCCATGATGAGATCTTATATAATGTAAGCAACTCTATGATGAGGTCAGCTATGAGCAACCAGTCAACTGGAGTGGAAGTTTCCTCGGGGTATGGTCTGCTTCTGGTATATATTAGACACTTGGGCAAGGCTTGCTTGCTCACTGCTGCATCTAGATCTTGTTCATCCTCTGACCTCTACTTCCTTGGATTTGAGCCAATGGGAGTCATCAGTAGCCTGCCTTCTCACCTGCCAATCTTGATTCATCAGCCCTGCAGCTATGTGAATCAGAAGTCTCAGCCTGACATCTAACCCATGGACTTAGGGAAAACCACCTCTACAACTGTGTGAGCCATTTTCTTGATATAAACCTTATTTTACATGTACATACATAATTGTCACTGACTTTGCTTCTCTAGAGAACTCAGCCTAAGACAGTGATGGAGTTATAACAGGGCCCTCAGCCAATCCATTTGAGTTCTCAAGCTGGGATGGCTCTTATTAGATCTTTTAGATTGAGTCAAGAGTCCAGGTTTTTATTCCTTGTCTCCACTGACTAGGGATTGAATGTGGATATACCATTGCCATCAAGTCCAATTCTGACTCATCCCTGGGAAGAAAATCAGCTGAGGGCTATCATCAGGCAACACACCCACCCAGCAGCTTGAAAATGAATAATTCAGTCCTATAAAGAGGAAGATCTGAGGATAGTATTGTGTCTACTAAAGTCCAACCATTGTGCTGCTCAGATCAATTGCTATGTGTAATAGGTTGACTTCATTTGAGACAGGCTTCTCAAGGGTACTGATCCATTTTCTTGGAGAAATTTTATTATAGTCAGGCTTGGAGAACTATAATCCTCACCACAGCCCTTGGTCTCAGGGCTGCAAATGGCACTCATCATCTCCTTCCTTTATTGCTCTGTTTTTATGCTTTCCTCATCCTCAGTGGGAGAAAGATGAGGCTTTCTGTTCCTGTAAAGATTTACAGCAACGGAAAGCCTATACAGGGCCGCTATGAGTCGGAACTGACTCCACGGCATATAACCAACCATCCTCAACTGGCAATTATGCTCTCCTTGGTGGCTAACCTGATGGGACCACTTTGACCTTAACCCTGAGGGGCTGCAATTCCCTTCTCTTATTATGACTCCTCCACTTGTCCATTTATTTTAAAAACTTCAGGGAGGTAACAAGAGATGCTCCAGGTGGTCATTGGGGCACTAAAAACCTTCTCTGGACCATGCATAACAGTAGGTCAATATCATCCTGATGATCAGGGTCCATTACTCCTACCAGGAGGGTGACTTCTTTCTTTACCTGCTGTTGTTTCTTTACCACTTGGTTCAAGGAGCCCAAAGTGATTGTACAATACTGGTAGGGGTCCTGCTATATCTCTTGGTGGAAGTGTTCCACCTCAGTTGATTATAGGTATGATGAATCACTGTCAGCAATGGAGACCAACACTGGGATCCTTATGTGGTACCAACCTTGATGAGACAAAATATTTCCTAATGGTAAGTTGATTATATTGAACCTCTTGTATCCCATAATCAGCCTGATTCCACTGGTCTCTTCCAGGACATACAATCCAATGTAATTGAATTGCCACTATATAGTGATGTTTAACTTCTGATGGTATGATGCCATAGTTGTTGTTGTTGTTAAGTTCCGTCGAGTCGGTTCTGACCCATAGCGACCCTGTACAGGGTTTCCAAGGCTATAAATCTTTATGGGAGCAGAAAGCCTCATCTTTCTCCCGCGGACCAGCTGGTAGTTTCGAACTGCTGACCTTGCGGTTTGCAGCCCGATTCGTAACCACTACACTACCAGAGCTACCTATAGGAGCTCTATTTTGTCCAGGTTGTCCATTGAGGAGCAGCAGTAGCATTAGTGAATGGGGAACCTATACTGTTTGGATGATCATATCCCTCATCCCTGCCACTTTGATTACTCTGTTCATGAACATGTTATTCCAGCAGTAGGGTGGCTGATGACTTAGGCTATATTATGTTTTCTACACAAGCTACTGAGTCTACTTTTTCTTAGTTCCTTTTCCAGGGTATATGATCTCTGCTGAGTATCGGAATGAGACAAAGATCTTTAGACTTTGTACCCACTCCCATAGACTATCCACACATCTCTTTGTCTCATAGTTTCTGATCTTTCAATTTTTGTCATTTGGGGTTCCTGTCCAAGTAGCTAACCTATTTGCCATTGCTTGTAGTAAGCTTGCATCAGTCTGTTTCTTTTTTCATACACTGTGGATGACTAACACAGGCCTAGAAGGATTTTCTTACTGATGTCATTCAGGGCCACCCTAAAAGGGCAGCAAGACTCCATTTTTGTATTACATATACATGCCAAGCTAAAACCAGCCAGGGATGAGTTTTGGCCTTCTGTCTCCTCTATCTACTGATAATTAGGATGCATTTCACTCCCCCACGCAGCCATAGATATGAGATGAGAGAGAAGCACTGGTACAACAGTGGTGGATGAACCTCTAAGGTGGAGAGTGAGATTGGACAAAAGGAGATGAACTGTGTCTCTGTAGTAACAGAGTCCTCAGTAGATACCATGAAAGTATGAAAGTTGGTATAGCCTTTAGAGCTGTCTTATATTAAGTACTGTATGGACCAGGCACTGCATATAGACTTCCTTGGAGAAATGATGTAACTTTGGGTGGGAAAATTTTCTTTTTTTTAATTGAGAACGATTCCTGGGGAGGGGCTTGGCTATGAGTTCATTAAAGCAACATTATTGGCAGCTGGGGAGTAAGTGTCTCAGTCTTGAAGTAGGGATCTTGGTGGCACACTACAGATATATTATACCAACACAACTTATGAAAGTTTTTCTATGATGATTTATTGTGTAAAGGAATAAGATAAAAAATGATGGACTAGTTGAAGCCAAAATAGCCTACAAAACAAGTAGCACTTTGAATTTGGGAGATTACTGTTATTATCTCCCAATAATTAGGTATCATATAGGCAGATGTCAAGATTTGAAAGGTAGGAATGAAGGAGTGGAGGATATTGAAATGAAATTTATCATCATATCCATGCCCATAAGAACCTATTCCACTTACCATCATTTTCAAATCAGTGAAAGATACTGAGTGAGGCCAAACCATGTTTGCAGTCACATGAGACAAAATCCTAGTTATCATTCTTGAGTTTTTTTCATTGCCTATTCATTAAATTCAATCACTACAACTTGTCTATAGGCATGCAGTGATTTTTTTTTTTTAATTTACCAACTCAGACCTTATTCATTTTTCATCTGTATCAGTAAGAGTCTCCAGATTTGTTTCTTATCTTCAACCTCAGTCTCTCTCTGGGCTTTTGTGATGTGCCCTGTATACTACCAGTATGATTTTTCCAGAAGGCAAATCTGATGGCATTCTGTCTCTGTTTAAATTTCATATATGTTTACTTATTGCATTCCTCATATATTTAGTCTCTTAGCCTGAGTACACGCTCTTCCAGTCCATTTTCTGCCCACCTCTATTGTACTTTCTCTCATCACTGTCTGTCTGGTTTTCTTTTGCTTTGTTGTTGTTAGGTGCCATCGAGTCGGTACCGACCCATAGTGACCTTATGCACAGCAAAACAAAACACTGCCGGATCCTGGGCCAAACTCACTGTTGTTGCCACGCTTGAGTCTATCGATGCTGCCGCTTGGCCAATCCATCTCGTTGGAGGTCTTACTCTTTTTCCCTCACCCTCCATCTTACCAAACATGATATCCTTCTCCAGTGACTGGTCCCTCTTGATAATATGTCCAAAGTATGAGAGACGAAGTTTGGCCATCTTGGCCTTCAAGGAGCACTCTGGCTGCACTTCTTCCAAAATGAATCTATTGGTTCTTTTGGCAGCCCATGG
>NW_006408707.1:3237103-3238607 GCF_000296735.1 Chrysochloris asiatica
AGAGGGGGTGGGAATGATCCTCGCTGTGAAGATTTGTTCACTCTTTTGAGCTACTGCTTCCATAGGTGTATGTCAAGTTCATCAAATTGTATCAGATTATGCTTTTTCCCCTCTTCTTTCTTCTTCTGGTTGAGCTCTGATCATCCAGCCATTGAAGCCAGGTCAAGTGGGTATTATCTGCCAATGTGGGTGTACTTATGCATATGGCCTCTCTTCTTATCAACTGGATGCTTCACTTTCCACTCTAGTCCTCTGTGGCTATGTCGCTGACTCTGTGTCCAAGAGTCCCCTGGACTTGGCACACTGCTGGCCAACTAGGTCTCCACCGGAGTTCACAGGAGTCTATTGAGCATTGTAGGGTTTAGCTCACAGCTTCATTGCTGTTTTTCTCTCACTTCCTCTTATCCGTGAGGAACGTGGTCACCAATCAGAGCGTCTATTCTCATTGAGCCTTAGCCTTAGAAGGGGATTTGCCCTGAGGGGACCTCACCACTTGCCTTGATGTCTTCTGGGCGAGCCACTTGTTTGTTCTTGTAGTAATCAGTCGGCCTGCCTATATTGTTTTGTATTTTTCCTGTCAGTCTTTCTTTCAGGAAGTATCTTCTGTTCTTCTGGCCACTCCAGGCTGGTCTGCTTGTCCTTTCAAGTTGAAATTTTCCCTCAGAAGATTCTGGATACTGTTCAGGATTCCACTTATGGTTTTGTGTAATGCAGAGGCTCTACAAGAAGCCTCCTTTGCTGGGCACGTTGTAGTCCCATTTTAGGTATTCCAATCAGTTATAGGCAGAAGATGGACTTACAAGCATTCTATGGTGGTATTTCTGTTGAGAATTTTTGCATCTATGTTCATGAGGGATATTGGTCTATAATTTTCTTTCTTAGTGATGTCCTTCACTGGTTTGGGTATGAGGGTTATGCTTGCTTCATAAAATGTATTAGGAAGTTTTCCATCCTCCTCTATCTTCTGAAATAATTTGAGTAGAATTGGTGACAGCTCTTCCCTGAATGTTTGATAGAATTCACCAGTGAAGCTGTCTGGGCCTGGACTTTTTTTGTTTGGGAGTCTTTTGATGACCTGATCAATTCCTTCTTTTGTTTTTCTATTCAGGGTCTATTCAGGTTTTCTACTTCACTGTGTGTAAGTTTAGGTAGGTCGTGTTTATCGAAAAATTTATCCATCTCTTCTAAGTTTTCAAATTTGTTGGGAGTACAACTCTTTATAGTATTCTGTTATTATACTTTTGATTTCCTTTGGTTCCGTTGTGACATTGCCCATGTGGTTTCTAATGCGTGTTATTTGTGTCTTCTCCCTCTTTTCTTTTGTTAAGTGTGCCAATGGTCTGTCGATTTTGTTAATTCTTTCAAAGAACCAGCTTCTTGTCCTGTTGATTGTTTCTATAATTTTTCTGTTTTCTATCTCATTTATTTCTGCTCTAATCTTTATTTATTTTCTTTTGGTGGCTGTGGGTTCCCTCTGTTGGTCTGTTTCTAATTGTTGTAGATG
>NW_006408707.1:3242268-3281745 GCF_000296735.1 Chrysochloris asiatica
TTCCATGAGTGTTGATAGTTGATTCAAGAAGAATGAATTCCTTGATAACTTCAATCTTTTCTCCATTGATAAGCGTGTTTTTTATTGGTCCAGTGATGAGGATTTTTGTTTTCTTTAATTCAATAAATTAGTATTTTAATTTAATCACAAGGATTCTTCCAAGAAGAAGACAAGAGGATCAAAGTAAAAGATGGAGATATGAAAATAGAAGAACTTCAGCCATCAACACGCATCAAGGAAGAGGAACTGCTTTGGGAAAAGGATTCTCTGGAATATCTAGAAAGGATACAGCCCTGATGACAACTTGATGTTAACTTGTTATTAGTTGCCTTTAAGTCATTTCTGACTCATGCAGAATAGAATTGCACTTGCTAAGGTGTTTTTTCTTCACTTCCTTCAGCTTGAGGAATGCTGAGCATGTTTTTCCCTTTTGGTTTACATTTCATTATAATATTTGACTTTGTCTTCTTGAGCTGACCTTTGAAATTTTCTGCTCACCTCTTTTACCTCCTCATTCCTTCCATTTCTTTTAGCATTTGTGTGCTAGAGAGAAGGTTTCAGAGTCTCTTGTGACATTGATTTTGGTCTTTTCCTTCTTTATTCTATTCTTAATGACCTTTTGCTTTCTTCCTGTATGATATTCCTGATGTCATCCTACAAGTCTTCTGGTCTTTGGTCTTTAGTGTCTAATGCATCAAATTTGTTCTCCTATTGATCTCTAAATAGAGGTAGAATATGTTCAAGGTCATATTTTGGCTATTGTGGATGTGTTTTAATTTTCTTCAGCTTCATCCTGAACTTGCATATGAGCAATTGATGGTTTGTTCCACTGTCTGCCACTGGCCATGTTTTGACTGATGATATGGAGCTTTTCCATCATCTCTGTCCACAGATGTAGTCAATCTGATTTATGTGTAGTCCATCTAATGCAGTCCATGTGTATAGTCATCTTTCATGCTGTTGACAAAAGATATCTCACTGATGGGGAAAAGACATAAGGAACTTCAGAAAGAAATGTACAAATAGTCCAAAAATTTTACCTTGCTATAGTATAGGCTTGTTGTAAATAAATATTTAAACAAATGACTAATAAGAAGACATAGAAGAAAATATTAAGGTGGTAAGGGAATTGTTTTTAACTGTAAACTCCTTTCACTAGTGGTTCTTGTACCGCTTGTTTACAATCATTGTTTTAGACAGCCTCAAGAGATGAACATTTTGCCTAGAAACATAATAACCAGGAAGATGCTATCAAAAGGCTACATGGTGAAAAAAAACTCTGATTTTTAGGTAACCAGAAGAGAAAATATATCCTGCAGGTCATGCAAATATTCATCTCCTCACACTGTCTTTCACAAGCTACACTGCTTTTGTATATAAATGGGAAGAGTTCTATTTCTGTTAGGTCTCTCTGTCCTCAGTGTAAGAACTGTCACCTTTCTTCCTCTGAGTCAACACTTCCATTGCTTTGACCCTTGAACTCCTGGAAATAAGCCCAAGATGATGACATGATAACACTTTACCCTTTGCCAGCAGAGCCTGGCTGTTGGAAGACTGGCTGAGAGAAGATCACACTTCTATTTGCTACCCTGTCCCCTCATTTTCCACAACTCTGCTAAATAAGGAGTAGAGGCAACTGACTTTAAAGATTGTTTGGGTTAACAAAGCACAGTGACAATGCAGCAAGGGAACATTTGACACCAATATATAATATTTACCAGTGTCCCTTATGGAGACTTTCTAATGGATACAACCCAGTTTGTAATCTCATGCTGTTTTTAGGTATCTCAGTGAAACCTTAGAGTCCTGGTGTGGAGCTGTGGGTTAATGCGTCTGACTGCAAAGTTGTTTGAACTGCAAGGTCGGTGGTTCAAGCTCACCGGCTGCTCCTTGGAAAACCTATACATATGTTATGGGTCAGAATCAACTCAATGACACTTAAGCAATGACAATAGTGAAACCTTAGGCATTATATTTCTACTATCGAATACACAACTAGCTTCTAGGAAACCACACCTTGTATTTATAAAGATTTCTAGGATCTCAGTTCCCATCCTCTTACCAGTCCATTCTATAATATAGAGACCTCTTACCATGGTTTGGGTGCAAATCCATCACTTCTCTGTCAATTTGTCATACTCTGGTGGCTTGTGGGTTGCTATGATGCTTAAAGCTATATCTTTTTAAAATTGCAGTTGGGTCACCAGTATTGGACAGATTTCAGTGGCACCTCCAGACTAAAACAGACTAGAAAGAAGGAGAAGTGGACTATTTCTGAATGCTTAGCCACTGATAGGCTTATGAAATTTGAGAACAGTTGCTGCTTCAAGGAGAATTCATTTTAATGACTTGGGTGGAATGAATTTTTAAAAAGGAACCTTCATTTGCTGGTGGGATACAACTCAAAATGAGAAGAAACAGCTGCAATATAGAGCATGGCATATATGAAATATGAATCTTAGAAAATTGAAAGTTGTCAAAAATGATATGGAATGCATAAAGATTGGCAATGCTAGGCATTAGTGAGTTGAAATGGACTTTATTGGCCATTGTGCATAGAATAATCATATGGTTTACAATACTGGAATGACAAATTGAATAGAAATGGCATCACATTTATCATCAAAAGACCATTTCAAGATCTCTCTTGAAGTACAGTGCTGTTGTGATAGGATAATATCCATACACCTATAAGGAAGACCAGTTAATACCACTATTATTCAAATTTATGCACTAGCCTCAAAAGCCAATGATAATGAAATTAAAGAATTCTACTGGTGTGGCACTGTAGGATCAGCCCTGGACCGTGAACCATGAGATCTGCAGTTCAAATCCATCAGCTGATCCTCAGAAACCCTATACAGGGCCACTATGGGTTGGAACTGACTCAACAGCACTTAATAACATACCAACAACCAACTACTTCAGTCTGAAATTGATCAAAATGCAAACAAGATGCATTAATAATTACCAATGATTGGAATGTGAAATTTGGCAACAAAGAGGAAGGCTCAATAGTTGGAAAATAACACCTTGTTGATAGAAATATTGCTGGAGATTGCAAGGTAGATTTTGCAAGGCCAAAGATTAATTCATTGTAAATATTTTTTCCAACAACTTAAAGGTGACTGTATACTTGGACCTTACCAGATGTAATACACAGGAATCAAATGAACTATATCTGTAGGAAGAGCTAATGGAGAAACTCAATATCATGAGCCAAAAGACGCCCAGGAGCTGACTATGGAACAGATCTTCAATTGCTTATATACAAGTTCAGGCTGAATGTGACCTTGAGTATGCCACACCTAAATTTAGAGACTATCTCAAGAACAGATTTTATGCATTAGACACTAGTTACTGAAGACCAGAAGAATTGTGGGATGACATCATGAATATCATCCATGAAGAAAGCAAAAGGTCATTAAAAACACAAAAAGAAAGAAAAGACCAAAATGGATGTCAGAAAAGACACTAAAACTTGATCTTGAATGTAGAGAAGGTAAAGCAGTAGGAAGAAATGATTAAATAAAAGACCAGAACAAAAAATTTCAAATGATAGATTGAGAAGACGAAGTCAAGTATTATAATGAAATGTGCAAAAACACATTGGAGTCAGAAAACCTAAAGGGAAGAACATAGTCAAGTTTTTTCAAGCTGAAATAAATGGAGAAAATATTAAAAACTTGGGTTACAATATTGAATGATTCTATGGGTAGAATATTGAATGACTTAGAAAGCATTAAAAGAAGATGAAAGAAATACAATCAATATACCAAATGACTGTTCAGTCATTTCAAGAAGTACCATAAGCTCAAGAACATATGATATTGAAGGAAGAAATCCAAGTTATACTGACAGCATTGGCAAAAACTAAGACTCCAGGAATTGATGAAATACAAATAGAAATCTTACAACAAACTGATGCAACACTGGAGGTGGGCACTTGTCTATATCAAGAAATTTGGAAGACAACTACCTGGCTAACCAATTGGAAGAGATCCATATTTGTACTCACTACAAAGAAAGGACCCAATAGAATGTGGAAATCATTGAAAATCCTCAATATCACATGCAGGTAAAAGTTTTCTGATGAAAATTTAAAAATGGTTGCAGCACTACATCAACAAGGAACTGCCAGAAATTCAAGCCAGAATCCGAAGAGGAGTTGAACTAAGGGTGTCATAGCTGATGTCAGCTGGATCTTGGCTGAAAGCAGAGAATATCATAAAGTTTTTACTTGTGCTTTATTGACTATACAATAGCATTTGACTGTATGGATCATAACAAAGTATGGATTGCATTGTGAAGAATCGGTATTCCAGAACATTTAATTGTGTTCATAAGGAATCTGTACATAGACTAAGAGACAGTGGTTTGAACAGAACAAGGGGATACTGAATGGATTAAAATAACAAAAGGTGTGTACCAGGGTTTTATTATCTCATCATACTTATCCAGTCTGTATGCTGAACAAATAATCCAAGAAGCTGGATTGTATGGAGACGAACATGGCATCAGGATTGGAGGAAAGCACATAAACAACTTTTGATATGCAGATAACACAACCTTGCTTGCTGTACATAAAGAAGACTTGAAATACTTACTAATGAAGATGAATACTACAGCTTTCAGTGTGGATTGCACATCAATGTTAAGAAAATAAAAATCCTCACAACTGGACCAATAAACAACATCATGATAAATGGAGAAAAGATAGAAGTTGTCAAGGACTTAAGTTTGCTTGGATCCACAATCAATGCTCTTGCAAGTAGCAGTAAAGAAATCAAAGGACATATTGCATTAGGCAAATCTGCTGCACAAGACCTCTTTAAAGTGTTCAAGACAAAGATATAATTTTGAGGACTAAAGTGCTTCTCACCCAAGCCATGGTATTTTCAATCGCCCCATATGCTTGTGTGAATTGGACAGTGAATAAGCAAGGTCATAGAAGAATTGATGCGTTTGAATTATGGTGTTAATAAAGAATATTGAAGGTACCATGGGATGCCAGAATAACAAACAAATCTATGTCAGAAGAAATACAGCCAGAATGCTCCTTAAAAGCAAGGATAGTGAGACTTTGTCTTTCATACTTTGGACAGGTTTCAGGGGAAACCAGTCTCTGGAGAAGGACATCATGCTTGGTATAGTGGAGGACCAGAGAAATAAAGGAAGACTACCAATGAAATGAATTGACACAGTGGCAGCAACCATGGGCTCAAGAATAACAATAATTGTGAGAATGGTGCAGCCCAGGCAGTGTTTCATTGTAACCACAAAACTGGGTTCTTAATCACTTGCTGCCAAACCAGCCAATTCTTAGAGACAGAACTTGTCTATCAATACACTACAGAACAGGGGAGCTGAAATCTCCCAGATATGCTTTTCCAACTGTAGGGCAGCCTGGGGTTACTTTAGGGGAAGAAATTCAAGGTAATGAAACTTGAGGTCAGTCATTGTTGTATTGTTTTTCTCAGTGCCCCCATTTCTGTTTCCCACTTTAGTTTTTTATTTATGAATTTTGGGAAGTGGGCATTTCTTCTATCTGGCTGCTTCTTCCTGAATGGGGGCATTGTGAGGGATGAGAAGTTTTAATATATCTGGCATAATCAGGGGAAGGATCCAAATTATGAAAACCAGACATTTTACTGGATTGGCTGGCAGATATTTCCTTGAGACAAATGGCACAAAGTCCTCAACTACCCTACCAGTATTAATGGCTCCCAAGCCACCACTTTTATTAAATAGGGGACAAACAGATTTGTACTGCTACAATTCCTATAGTAATTAGATGAGTAAAATAAGATTTCAAAGTGAGGAAGAGATAGGCAACCAGGCTCAGGTCTTTTGGGCCTTGGAATTGGCCTACTCGGCTATCTTGTGGATGGTATAGTTTCATCATTTAACTTCCACTGTATTAGTCTCAGAACAGTAAGTCAAACCTCTCTAAGTTCAGCAAGCAGAAAGTCCAAAGCAATGTGATTATCTGAAAATAGTTTGGCTAATGAATTCAAGGTGATCTGTGGAGCCTCAAAACTTTTTCCCTACTTAAATCCAGGAGATGAATAGCATCTGACAAATAATGTATGGCTAGAATCCTAGCCTCAGGTTAGTTTGGAGGAACCACCACCCAAATTTGCTTTCCTCTAAAATGGGGTTACAGCCTTCTTCTATGAAGGATATCATGTTTGGTAAGGTGGAGGGTCAGGAAAAAAAGAGGAAGACCCCCAACAAAATAGATGGTTTCAAGTATGGCGACAATAGTGAGGTTGGCCCAGGATTGGGCAGTGTTTCGTTCTTACGTGCATAAGGTTGCTATGGGTCGGTACTGACTCGACAGCACCTAACAACAACAATCTCATGTAATGCGATGTCACTAGTATCTCTCTTTGCCCTGTTTTTGGACAGTGAGGAGTGAATTTGGGTTGGGAAGTTGAGGAAACCCAGTTGTGTATTGTAGTCAAACACTGGGGCTGTCATAGAACTTTAAATTCCCTCTTGACTTGGGTTGTTGATGACACATCCAATAATCTCCCAATTTCACCCCTTTTTCTATGGACTGGGACATAGAAACTGGCTTATTAAATGTTCAGTCTCATCCATCTGAGACATTGTGATGATTCTTACACTGTGGCAATAAAAATGTGAGTTGTGTTTCCCCAAGTGAACTCTTTATTCTGATTTTGAGTTTCCTTGAGATTATTGATACAATAATAAGTCCTGAAATCTGTGGGGGACACTTCTTGAATGGAAATGGAAAAATCTTTCTTATTGAGTTAGATGGCATAGAGACTTATTAGTCTCCAGCACCCTTAGGTTTTAGACTTTGCTTTATTCACTTAAGAGACATCACTGAAGTAAGGGCTGTTGCCATACTTGGGAGGGCTAGGGTACCTAACATTTGGAGGGTAAGAGACCCCCCCAGCTTGCAGAACAGTGGTGGGGGTGGGGGGAGGGTGACTGCTGCTAGGTGGGCTGTTCTAAAGAGAAAAAACATGAAAACATAGAAATTAATAAACAAGCCTCCTTATCTCTTAATAAATTTATACTTATTCTCAGTTATAGAGGTTTAAGTGAAGAAGCCAACTTGGTGTTCTTATAGATGCTGGTGTTTTCAAACCTTAAATAGTACTCAGTCTCAATAAGTACTTGTGGAAAAGGGTGTCTGAAGAAAAAGACATTCATAGAGAAATAAATTGATTAATAGTCTTTGAGGTGGGACTCAAATCTCTCTCTCTTCTCTTCCACGGGGAATTCTATGGATTGTCCTAAAACTAAAGCCTGAAACTCAACAAAATCTGAAAAAGCCAAAAATCTAGGTTCTTGCTTATAGGCAAAACTTGCCAAAACCAAAATAAAAAACAGAAACAAGGGACAATAAAAAACACAGGGCAAACAAGCATCTGAAAACCTGTAGTGTTAAAATTCCAGTCATCATTTGCTTGCCTCACTCTCACATTCCATTCATAACTCAGAGACCTGAGGGCCTCTCCCAATGGTCCTCTCCCCATGGTCTTTGTTACAGGGGTGGAGGTGGGGGGCCTCTCCCACAGTCCTTATCCAAGGTGTCTAGTGAACTTGATATCTTTTTCCAGGTCCCACCTGATAACATGTCTAAAGTAAGCCAGGAAGTCTAACTGTCTTGGCTTCTAAGGAGCATTCTGGTTGTACTTCTTCAAACGTAGATTTGTTTGTTCTTCTAGCAGCCCATAGTACTTTTGATATTCTTCCTTGACACCATAACTCAAATGCATCAATTCTTCTATGGTCTTCCTTAGTCATTGTCCAACTTTCACATGCATATGAAGCTATTGAAAATACCATGGCTTGGGTCAGGCATATTTTAGTCCTCAAAGTAACATTTTTGCTCTTGAATACTTTAAAGTGCTCTTGTGAAGCAGATTTGCCTAATGCAATATGTCGTTTGATTTATTGACTGTTGCTTCCAGGAGTGATAGTGGATCAAAATTGACAATGTCAATTTTTCTCCATTTATGTGGATGTTATTTATTGGTCCAGTGGTGCAGATTTTTGTTTCCTTTACATTGAGGAGCAACCCATAGTGAAGGCTACAGCCTTTGATGTTCATCTGTAAGTATTTTAAGTCCTCCTTGTTTTCAGCAAGCAAGGTTGTATCAGATGAATTTTGAAAGTTTTTAATGAGTAGTCCTCTAATCCTGATGCCATGTTCTTCGTGTAGCCCAGCTTTTCAGATTATTTACTCAGCATACATGTTGAATAAGTATGGTGAAAGAATATAACTCCGTTACACAACTTTTTAAATTTCAAACCATTCAAGTCCCCTTGTTCTGTTCATTTGATCATCTGTTGGTCTATGTACAAGTTCCTGTGAGCACAATTAAATTTACTTGCATGTGATATTAATGATATTGTCCTATGAATTCTGCATTCTGTTGGGTCTCTTTGGAATGGGCACAAATATGGATCTCTTCTAATTTCTTGGCATAGATGATTGAGTGCTTTCAGTGGTGCATTAGCTTGTTGAGAGATTTCAGTTTGTATTTCACCAACTCCTGGAACCTTGTTCTTTGCCATTGCCTTCAGTGCAATATGATTTTTTTCTTCCTTACCATTGGCTGTTGATCATGTATTTTCTCTTTAAATGGCCTTTTACTTTAGGCCAATCTAAAACCTTTTCAATGTTCTCATTTCACAGTGTCCCCATTTACTGTTGTGCATAGAGTTACTATTAGTCAGAACTGACTTGATGGCACATAACAACAATAAGAGTTGCAGATGTTTAACACACTTGTCTGTTAACTGAAAGTTTGGGGATTCAAGTATATCCAGAGGTTCTTTGAAGGTAAAACTTGGCAATCTACTTTTGAAAAAATTAGTCATGAAAACCCTATGGAACACAATTCTACTCTGAAACATTTGGATTCATCATGTGTTGGGATCAACTTGACAACTGGCTGGCTGGTTCTGGCTCTCCTGGTTTTGAAATGACACTCTATTAATATTTCATTATGGTCTTAATCAAGGCTCTCAGTATCCCTGTTTGACTTTGGGGAAGCAAGGAGGAAATTTCATTCTTTTAGTTGCTTTTATCTCATTTGTAGATTGCAAACAAACAAACAAACAAACAAACAAAAACTAAAACCAAAAAAAAAAAAAACCAAAAAAACTCTTCATGGTTATTACCAAATCTCTGATTGTTTTTCAGCGGGAGACAGATGGAAATTTCAGGATGTTCCAGATCCTAACACCGGAGGGAGGAGGATACAAGCTGGAACATAAAGGGGTTGGAAACCTCCTCTTTCTATGTTGCATGAAGTATGCTTTCATTTTGATGGATGCCTTGCTTTTTTCTCATGGTGAATTTCATTTAAGTTTGTAGATTTAGGTATAGAATGAGCTCCTCCCCTTTTCTCCCAATCTCTACACATACTGTGAAGAAACTGTTTTTTGTTTTTTCTAAAGTAAGATCAGGTAATTTACCAATTGATGTGTCCCTGGTGGGGAAAAGTCCAAGTTTTATTGATTAAAATCTTGGTATAACATCTATAATTGGAGTTTTCCCAAAATTTGGTGCCAAGTTACCTCACCATTTTCTCTAGGGACCATCTATCAAATGCTATTTCTCATGCTACAGTTTGCTGATAAGGATCTAAACTACTAGTTTGACCTGATATTAGATTTCTGGAATTGAAAGCATTGGTGCAGATTGCCAAATACCTTGAAATACACTGACGATCCATACCAATGTTTTTAAAGAAATGAATGACTAAGGGGAAAAGAAAATGTCCTTAGGTTTGGATGAGTGTTTGTGTTTTCATTCCCTACCTTCAGCGTGTATTTTTATCCATTGCAAGCAATTTTCAATCAATAATTAAAATTGGTAAACAGATCTAGAGGGGGAAAATCTTTCAGCTTTAGTTTAATAGATTGCCTTTCAAAAGTCACTCCCTCACACAGCAAGTTACCAAGGGAGTTGGTGCCAGTAAATAGGCAAGAATGGGGTTGATTAAAAAATAAAACAACACAAAACCTGACATCCTGTTGTGAGTTTAAAAATAAAGCAAAGTGTCTATTATCAACCCATGTTGATTTCTGTCAAACTATGTTTATCTGATGATAATGAGACAAGGAGTAATAACATACAATTTCTAGTTAGAGCTACTTTGTGGAAATTGGTATTTGTTGTTGTTGTTGTTGTTGTCGTTTTACCCTCAAACAACTTCTTTTGTTTTCTTAGGCTGTTTCTCCTGTGAAGACTCATGAGACACCTATTAGTCAGTCTGGTGCCTGCAGGTATTGGAATTGCTGCAGGAGGAGAAATGGGATGTCTTTTTGCTTTCCTTTCTTGTAGATTTGTTGCATGTTTACCAAGGTGAAAGGATTAGTGCCCTGGAGATCATTTGCTTTCATAAACTTTAAACTAGAGTAGCAAAAGTTTTATGCCTTGATTCTCTTCCAACAACCCTTTTGCTCAGAAAAAGCGTAGCGGAACAAGCTGAGACCTACAGATTACCAGCAGATTCTTCCAACAAAATTGCCCTGTCTCAGTCAGTTAAACTGGGTGGGAAGGGAGAGCCTCCGCCAGCATTCTCCCATCTTTTCTACCATGTGGCCAGACATCCGAAGCATTCCACAGGGTTTTATAATCAAGATGAAATACTCCAGATTTCTAAGTCTCAATAATACCCAAACCCCAGACCATATGTATGGATAATTCATGTACTTTCTAACCTTTGAAGTTTGCATATAACCTCCCTTGTCAAACATTGATTTTTCTGGAACTTCATATAGAATATAAAGCAAAGATGAAAACAGAAGAAAAAAAAAAAAAAACATTTTGTAAGGTTAAGCTCTAATTCCATTTAATTTTTTTTTTTTTTTTTAAAGTAGTAGGTGTAGAGACTAAAAATTTTATTCTCTGTCAATTTATAGCAAGTATTTTCCATTTTGGAGTTCTGGCATGGCTCTGTGGGATAGTGCACTAGACTGCAAGCTCGGTTTGAACTGCAAAGTGGTTCAAATTCACGAGCCGCTCCTCAGAAACCCTACACAGGGTCACTATGAGTCCTAACCGACTTCAGGGAAATTAGCAACAACATCATTTTCCATTATGGCTGGCATCTAAAAGGTGATGATTTAAAATGCTGGTTTTGAAATGTAATGTGATAAAAGTACGAATGACAGCTACTAAAAAAAACAATAACCCCGAAGCTGGTTGGCATCACATTCAAAGACTGGTAAAAGCAAGTAGACTCCAATTCTCAAATTGCTTAAAAGATATAAATAAGAAAAGCAAAATGAAAGGAATCTAACTTTATATTCCTCATATTAATCTCTTTCCCCTTACCTCTGGAAATTAGGATGTGGCTGATGTGCTTACACTTTAAAGAACAATACACTCTTTTTGACAAGGCTGTGATCTAGCTTCCCAAAAACTGACAAAGGAATTTACTAATTTAAGCACTGGAATAAAGGAAACTGTGAAAAAAACAACAAATAAAAAACAAAGAGTACATTTCTCCAGTGAAGTCACACACACACACACACACACACACACACACACACATATTTTGTTGTTGTTGTTTGTTTTGTCTTTATGTTCTTATAAAGCACAATCCTTAATAGCTTCAGGATATCTTGTTGTTACTGTTAGGTGCTACTGTGAAGTTTCTACTCATAGTGACCATATGTACAACACAATGAAACACTGTCTGTTCCTATGTCATCCTCAAAATTGTTCCTATGTTTGAGCCAATTATTTCACCTGCTGTATCAATCCATCTCACCAAGGGTCTTTCTTTTTATTGCCGACCCTCTACTTTACCAAGCATGGTATCCTTTTCCAGGGATTAGTCCCTCCTGAGAATATGAAGTCTCACCATCCTTATTTCCAAGGAGCATTCTGATTGCATGTCTTCCAACACAGAGTTGTTCGTTCTTCTAGCAGTCCATGGTATATTTAATATTCTTCACCAAAATCATAATTAAAAGGCATACATTTTTTGGTATTCCTTATACATTGTTCAGGTTTCACACGCATAGGAGGTGATTGAAAATACCATGGTTTGGGTGAGGTGCACCTGTCTTCAAAGTGACATCTTTGTTTATTTTTTTGACACTTTAAAGAGGTCTTTGTAGCAGAATTACCCCCAATGCAATGCATAGTTTGATTTCTTGACTGCTGCTTTCATGGGCATTTAGATCCAAGGAAAAAAAATCCTTGGCAACTTCAATCTTTTCACTATCGTAGTGCTGTTTCTTGTTCCAGTTGTGAGGATTTTTATTTTATTTTTGTGGAGTTTAATGGAGTTCTGGTATGGCACTGTGTAGGAGCAGCACTGGATGCTTACCACAAGGTTGGTGGTTCAGACCTACTAACTGTTCCTTGGAAACTCTATACAGGGTTGTTATGAGTCAGAGCTGACTTGATGGCACTCAACAATAACAACAATCCATATTGAAGGCTGTCATACTTCATCAGTAAGTACTTCAAGTACTCTTCCTTTTTAGCAAGCAAGGTTGTGTCATCCTCATATGGAAGGTTATAATTAGTTTTCCTTCAATTCTGATGCCACATTCTTCTTCATGTATCTAGCTTTTCTGATTATTTGCTCAGCATACAGGTTGAATGGATTCCCAATGTGGTGCTGTAGGGTAAATACTGGACTGCT
The DNA here is from genome assembly GCF_000296735.1 of Chrysochloris asiatica. Classification (NCBI taxonomy): domain Eukaryota; kingdom Metazoa; phylum Chordata; class Mammalia; order Afrosoricida; family Chrysochloridae; genus Chrysochloris; species Chrysochloris asiatica. Next base: position 3,254,925 of record NW_006408707.1, read on the forward strand.
AAATGTAAGGTTGGTGGTTCAAAGCCACCAACCACTCCTCAGATACCCGATACAGGGTCACTATGATTCAGAACTGACTTGATGGCACTTAACAACAACATCAACACGGATTGTGTAAGTACGGTGAAAGGATATAACACTGACAAATACTTTCCTGATTTTAAACCAGGAGGTAGACCCTTGTTTTCAAATCACTACCTCTTGTTCTATGTACAGTTTCTATGTGCTTGGTCTAATTCCACGCACTGTCTACCTTTCATAGTTAACTCCTCTAAAGAACCATTGTTATCAACTGACCTAAAGTCAAATTTGCAATTCAACAATTATAGGATTATTTTAGTAAACATTAATAGGCTCTGTTCCTTAGAGATGGTTTCGGGCTTTATGTATCCTCCTTACAACCTCACTTCTAGGTGGTATGTTATAGGTGGTATGTCATTTTGGAATCTGCCACTTTTACAAACACTTATTAGAAAACAGATAAAAAATTCATAAGCCAGATCCTTTAAAATGAATTAAGTTCTTATCTTTTAAAATGAATTATGTTCTTAATCACTTTCCTTAGGCAATTGCATGAAAAACTTACTCTAAAGCTGATACTGTGATCATCTGTAGGACTTCTATTGATGAGGCATCAGAACTTAATATGTGGAGTGGATAGAGGAGCAAATGGAGATGTAGAACTAGGCTCTAGTTACATTAATTTATTATTAGATTTACTGAATTCTTTAGTTTATTTCATGTAAGGATCATGAAACCAATACAATCCTTTTTATTCTCCAAATATCCTGAACATTACTCATTTCACCAAAGAAAATTTATTCCTAATATCCATTATGAGTTCTGGTGTGGTGCTGTAGGATAAGCACTGGACTAGCCTGCTAACTGAAAGGTTGGTTTAAACCCACCAGCTACTCTTTGGAAACTCTATACTGTTGCTATGAGTTATAACTGACTTGAGGGCACTTAGCAACAACAACAACAGCAGCAACAACAATGGCTAACTAAAGGAGCCCTCGTGGCACTGTGGGTTAGGCATTATGCTATTCTCTGCAAGGTTTGTTGTTCAAACTTACCACTTCATGGGAGAAAGATGTGGCTGTATTCTTCTGTACAATTTTGCAGTACTGGAAACCCTATACAGGCTGCTATTAGTTGGAATTGATTTGATGGCACTTAACAACAATATAGTACACATACATACTAACTTATATATTACCAACCAGTTGTCTAACAGTTGTGTCTTTTCTCTATTTGTTTTACTCACAATTCCATCCATTCTCAGCTAGCTCTGTCCCCATCACCCAATAAGGTAATTACTAACCTTCATGTAAAAATCCAGTGTTCCACCCACACTTGCAGATAGTACCCATTTGACTAGACCAGAGGAAGAAAGAAGAGGAAAAAAAGTATAATCTGCTACAATTTGATGAACTTGACCTATACTTATGGGTGTAGTAACTCAAAAGAGGGAACAAATCTTTATAGCAAGGATCATTCCCACCCCCTCGGTACACAGGGTTGACAGGGATGGACAACTTAGATATTGACTACCCAAAATTGGGGGGGTGGTGTAACTACAAAGGCACAAAGTGACTGGCTTACAAGCTTTCAAAAGAGAGCCTAGTTTCAGAAGGTGTAGGGAAAGGTAGAATCTCCATTAAGTGGTTTCCAACCTGTATGGACTGGGCTGGTGAAAGGAGATGGGGATAAGACTCTTGTGGTTCAATAATGAATAATTGCTATCAGGACTAATTGTGAATGTTGCAAATGTAAAGGTAGATGTTTTGTAACCAACGTAGGGGAGTGGTTGCTCTTGCAGTCCAGGAGTGGAGGGCCCTGGGACCATCAAGGGAAAAGAGTAGAGTGTGGGACCCTATCCCGAGAAGCAGTGATATCAGAGATGAAGGCAGAGAAAATGACATGGAGAGATGGAGGGGACTCTGAACTCAGGGATGGAGAAGGGTTGTGTGCTGGCGGCAGGGGGCAGGCTTGCAGGGTATAACCTTTGGTTGTTTGAATGGTTATATTATTTCTGAGTGCTTCAGTGTACATCCAAAAAAAAGAAAAAAGAAAAAAACCCAGAGGGAATGGATGCACATGCTGTTGAATATTGATGAATGGAGGGGATTGTAATCATTGCAATGAAATGAAATATGATAGGATGAATGTAAAGCTGATCTCCTCCCATGTAAACTATCACTCAATTCATAATAAAAACAAAACCAAAGAAAATCCAATGTTCCTATTTGATAGCATCCAAAAGGTTGACTGTTCCCAAATAGAATTTCCTCAGAAGAAAGACCTAGTGCTCTGCTTTGGAAAGTTCCCAGTCTAGGAAACCCCTATGTAGCACAATTCTATTCTGTAACACATGGGGACACCATGATTTGACAGGTAAATGGTAAAATGTCACAAATCCGGTGGATATGCTTCACTCTTCATTTCCCTTCTGATTGTATTAAGCACTATTGATTATTTACTTTTTCTTGAATACTTATCTATCTACTTTTAAAATACTACACTTTACAGGTTTTCTTCTTGTCCTTCTGCCTAAGCCTTGGTATTCTTGGCTGGCTCCCCAAGCAAAAAAAGAAGAATGCACAGAATAGTCAATTTCTCAAGGATAATGTCTCTAGTTCACCACATATATATATTATTATCTATCACTCCCTTTAGAATACATAATCAAACCATGGAGCACTTCAAAATGATGACAATCTAGATAAGAAGGAACCAATAAAGTAGTTTGAGGATTGACCAGGAAGGTAGGAGGAAAACAACCATAGAGTGGAGAGGAGGGAGCTTGTTTTATCACTGAGAACCTGATTGAGAAGAGGTCAGAGATGTGTTTATAGAATTTAGCTATTTGTAGCTTGCTGTTAGTGGTGGTTGTAAAAACAATAACAGTGTAGTGTTGGAGACAAAACACAAATTGGGTGGGAACAATAAGTGGGAGGTAAAAATGTGAGAATAACTTTTGAAACATTTTCCTGTAAAGTAGAGCAGAGAAATGTAATGATAATGGAGGAACATATGGAATCTATTGGTTTTATTTATTTATTTTTAATCATTCATAAGCAAAACTGGACCATGCTCATATACTGATGGGAAAGATCCAATAGCTGTCGTTAGTTGCTGTCAAGAGGAAGGAACTAATGATGTAATAAAAATGGGATTAAATAAAAAAGAGGATCAATTCTACAACACTTATAGAGAGATTATTGGAGTCTTGGTATAGCAGTTCAAATTCACCAGCTGCTCCTTGTAAACCATATACAGGGTTGAAATGAGTTGAAACTGACTCAAAGGCAATTAACAACAGCAGTAGAGAGATTATCTCTTGATAGTAACAGGATAGTCTTTTAATATAGTAGGAATAAAGAGAAATGATTAGTTTTGTAGTTTTAGATGTGGGATGAATATGACTCTAGAATTTTTAAAACCATTATGAATTATTGTATTTTGCAAGCTTGTAGATCATTGTTTTGCTACAAAAGCCTCACTATCATCATACTGGATGCTTTTGAGGGAATACTTTTATTATTATTAAAAATACCAAGTGATGACCTATACTAATGGATGTAGTAACTCAACATACCAACTGAGAGGGAAGGAGTCTTCATATCCAAAATCAATCTTATCCCCTCTGTATACAGGGTAGGTAGGGATAGGTAACTTAGACATTGGCTACCTAAAATGGCAGGGACTATAAATGCATGAAGTGACTGGCTTACAAGTTTTCAAGAGGGAGTTTAGTTCCAGAGTGTGTGGGAGAAGTCCCCATTGAATAGTTTTAATCTTGTCTAGACAGTCTGGTGAAAGGAGATGGAGGTTAGATTCTTATGATTCAATAGCAAGTAATTGTTATCATGACTAATTGTGACTGTCACAACAATAAAGATAGAAGTTTTATAACAAAAAGAGGGGAGTAGTTAATCTAGGAAGTCCGGGAACAAAGAACCCTAGAACCATAAAGGGAAAGGAGCAGGAGGAGATTGTGGGACCCTATCCAGAGAAGCAGAGATGGAGGCAGAGGTGAGAGGATGGAGAGAGAGCGCAGCTGAGGACTCTAGATTTATGGCAAGAGAATGGCTGTGTGCTGGCAGCCAGGTGCTGGTGGTCAGTGGGCAGGCTTGCAGAATGTGTCCTTTGGTTGTTTAAATGATTGTATTTTCCTGAGTGTTTTTGTGTACATACCTCCCCCACCCCCAGAAAAAAAAAAAGAGGGAATAGAAGCAAATACTGTTGAATGATGATGCACATCAGAGATTGAATTCAATACAATGAAATGATGAGTGCAAAACTGATATTCCCCTGTGTTAACTAATCACTCAATTCACAATAAAAGCATAAAAAAAAAACAAACAAAAAAAACAAAACCAAGTGACAATGACCACTCTGATAGTTAATCAAGGTCTTAGGCAGCATCCTTTTCTAAATTTCCAGATCGTTCATCTTCCCTTAAAATAGGAAAAAAACAACAACCCAAAACTCCAATCTCTTGAACTTTCCAAATATACAAGGCATCCATTATCATAGTTTGTGCAGTGGGAGAAATAGTATTTAGTTTATCAGATATGTTGTTGTTATTGTTAAGTACCATCAAGTCAGTCCCATCTAGCGACCCTGCATAGGGTTTACAAGGAGCCACTCGTGAGCTTGAACCCCCTTGAAGTCCAGCGCATTAACCTACAGTGCCCTGCCAGAATGTCCACCAAAATATTTTCTTCAAAGTAGGTAGGTATTGACACTAGTACTGCATTTTATTAGAAGTAGAAGTCTTCCAATCATAATTATAGGCAGACAGCTAAAGAAACAGTTGTGAAGAATTTCAGAATTCTGTAAATATTCCCGAAGAACCATGCCAAACATATGTATAATTTTAGGTATGGGAAACTCTGGGTTTAGCATTCTTAAGATGATATTTGAGGAGTGTTTAAAAAATAAGTCTTTATAAGGACTGTAAAAAATTTGTTTGTTTTAAAATTAAGTTTTAGCCTGTCTGGTTGTGCAGATAATCTTCCCTCCTTAAATCAGTGCCTTGCTGTTTTGTTAAGTCCCTGGCCCAGCAGACTGAAACAAAAGGTGCGAAGTTCTTCTCATCCATCTTAATGGGGTGTTAATGACTACAGAGGCTGACTGTGACCATTTAAATGTGAGCGCTATTAATCAACTAGAAAAAACAGACACCCAGCTTGAGCCACTGAAATGTAACTGAAAGGACAGTTGAGTCCAATTATGTTTTTGAATGAAGACTTGTATTTAAAAAAAAGAAAAAAAGAAAAGCTCACATTCCAGCATGGCAGATTTAAAGTCAAGCCAACAGGCAGCTAACTGCCTTCTCACCAGTGTTTTGAACAGGTTAAATTTTAGTTTCTGATTCAATATCTCTTGGGTGGAAATGCAACTTCTCAGCAGGTTGTCAAACCAAAATAAACTGGTTGGAAGCTTGGCTTTTAACCTTTTATTGAGATTTAAAGAGCCAGTTTCTTCCATGAACTTGGTGTTCAGCTGCTCTGCAACCAGTGAATAACTTTTATCAGCAGTGTAAATTTCTAGTAGGCAGTTACTTGCCAAATTACATTTCCTTCAGAGGACTTTTACATGTCTTTTGAGTTATATAAGTAGAAGTCTTCCAATCATAATTATAGGTGGACACCTGAAAATACATATTTGTGTGTGTGTTTAATGGTTTTGATAATTTAAAATCAAGGTTTAAAATAATTTCCTATATTGTCTGTTTGGACTATTGCAATGTGCTTATCATTGTTGAAAGTATTTTTCTTAGTGTTTTTGTTTGTGTGGTATATGTGTGTGGAGGGGGAATCGTGGTTTATCAATGGCAAAGTTAACAAAAGTAAAATCAGGAAGAAAACCTCTTTTTTAATGGTTAATGTTATTTTGTAAGGGTGGACTTAGAAAGATTAGAAATGTGTCAATTCTACTATACATAAATGGAAAAATTCCTAACTATTGATTTTAGTGCTTTTATGATTTTTATTAATGTACTATTCAAGAACCTGGGTGGCCCACACAGTGGTGAATGCACTTGACTGCTAAATGGAAGGTTGGTGGTTTGAACTCACCACCTGCTCTGTGTGAGAAAGATGTGGCACCTGCTTCAGTGAAAATGATTGCCTTGCAAACTACTAATGGGGTAGTTCTACTGTGGTCTATAGGATTGCTCTGAGTTGGAATCTTAATGGCAACAAGTTTGGGGTTTTGGTTTTTATTAATGCCTTCAGAGTCCCTACTAGTTGAAGGTTTCACTGAAGTGTACATTAGAAAATAGGCCTGACAATCTGCTTCTGTAAGGTTATAGCTTCTAAAACCCTATGGAGCAATTATACTTTGAACATATGAGGTCCCCATGAGTTGTAATTCACTCAAAGGCAACTGACAATGACAACATGAATGGCTTAAATTAAAAAAAAGTGCAAGTTACAAGTTTTTAACGAGGCATGGACAATTCAGCATGCATAGGAGACCATTTCATTCATATATTGCCTAGACTTTGAGATTCGTTATCAAGGGATGATTTATTTATTTTTGCTGCCTGACCCAAGCCATGGTATTTTTAATAAACTCATATGCTTGTGAAAGCTGGGCAGTGAATAAGGAAGACCGTAGAAGAATTGATGCTTTTGAGTTATGATATTTGGAGGAGAATATTGAAAGTGCCATGGGCTGCCAAAAGAACCAATAGATACATTTTGGAAGAAGTGCATCCAGAGTGCTCCTTGGAGGCCAGGATGGCCAAACTGTCTCTCATAATTTGGACATATTGTCAGGAGTGAGCATTTGCTGGAGAAGGATACCATGTTTGGTAAGGTGGAGGGTCAGAGAAAGAGAGGAAGACCCCCAATGAGATGGATTGGCTAAGTGGCAGCATCGATGGACTAAAGCAAGGCAACAGTAGTGATGTTGGCCCAGGATAGGGCAGTGTTTCATTGCACTGTGCATAAGGTTGCTATGGGTCAGTACTGACTCGATGGCACCTAACAACAACAATGGAAGACTTTAAGACTATGCCAAACTGCATGATCTAGCTTTGGGGTCTAAGGAAATGGGATGTAAGGTTTTTCTACTCCAGTGTCTTTTACGTGTACATTATGCTGTGTTTCAAGCAATAACTACCATTGACAGCTATAACCTTGTTGGCCTAATCTGACTCTGAACAAAATGGAACTTTTCAGGATATTTATCTCAATTGCTAAACATATTAATTTTTATTTTTTGATATGAGTAGTCAAACCATATTTGGTTTCACTACTTCTAAAATTCATCCCTTCTTTGTGCCTAGGTCAGAAAGCACTTGGAAAGTTCACAAAAGAAATAAAATACTGAAGTTATCTCTGAAGTTAAATAAAACACTTGTCTATGAGTTAGGTCCTTCACGCCTCCATTTCCCAATGGAGAAGAGATAGAAAAGCTGTGGATTTTAATAAGGCTAACATTCTAGGTTTGGAAAAGGTCAAGTGACCACAAATGCCTGTTAAAGTATTTGCTTTATTTAGTATAATATTTGAATTTTAAAATATGATATTTAGAGCAATTATTCTTCAGAGGTTCACTAACTTCAAATGAATAGGTTCTAAGGGGCTAAAAATGCTCAGTTCTTGTTTTGAAAGTTGTCATTGAGACCTAAGGGAGGAGCTGAGATTTAATATATTGTGAAATGTTGCCTATCCATTCTCTAATACTTGAGTGGGGAGAAAAGGATGAATTGAAAAGAAACCTGAACTGTATAAAATCAAATCCATACGTAATGTCTTATGTTGGCTTGCATGCTACTGTGATCTTGGGAGTTATGGAACTGGTATTTCACTTGCCAGCAGGTTCACCCATCGTGGACAGGAGTCAACAAAACTTGAAGACTAGAAAGAAAATCCTGGCTACCTGCTTCCAAAACTTAGTTCCTAAAATCCCTATAAATTACAAAGAGTATTATCTGATATACTGCTGGACAATGAATTCCTTGACAGAAGACACTCAAAAGGCACAGTGGCTGCCACAATGGACTCAAGTATACCAATAATCATGAAGATGGCACAAGACCAGGCAACGTGGTGTTTTGTTGTATATGGGTTACTATGAGCTGGAGCCGACTCACTGTCAACTGACAACTACAGTAGATAAGATTATTGTTGCTAAGTGCCATTGAGTTAGTTCAGTTCCAACTCACATTGACCCTCTATAGGGTTTACAAGTAGCATCTGGTGGATTTGGAAGGCCGAACTTGCGGTTCAAAGTGACATTGCAGTCCAGTGTTTTTCCTATAGTGTTATACCAGGACTCCATATATAAAATACAGGCTATATAATGTTGTTCTTCAGTTTTTCGTTGTGAAAGTTTAAGGATGAGTTTTTGGAATATAAAGTAGACACTATCCACTTTTTCATCTATTTTTCCTGCTACCCTTGTTATTAGTTGTCCTTGAATCATCTCCAACTCAGCAATCCCATGCACAACATCATCATGATTATTGATATGCTTTAATCCATTGATGGCACTCTGTGAATCCATCTTTATATGGAGCTTCCTATTTTTCGCAGTGGTTGTGAATCTGGCTACGAATCGCAAGGTCAGCATTTCCAAACTACCAGCTGTTCCGTGGGAGAAAGATGAGGGTTTCTTCTCCCGTAAAGATTTACAGCCTTGGAAACCCTGTACAGGGTCGCTATGAGTCGAAATCAACTCCACGGCACATAACCACCACCTCTATATCCTTCTCCAGGGACTGACACCCTTCTTTAGGGACTGACACTCTTCTCCAAGGATTGGTCACTCCTGGTCACAAGTCCAAAGTACTTGACATGACGTTTCACTTTTCTTGCTTCTAAGGAGCATTCTGGCTGTACTTCTTCAAAGACAAATTTGTTCGTTCTGTCAGTTCATGATGTATTTACTTTATATTCTTCACCAACACCATAATTGTTTTTCATTCTTTCTTATTTATTATTTGTCCAGGTTTGAAACAGGCATATGAAGTGATTGAAAAGATCTTGGATTGGACCAGGTGCATCTCAGGCCTCAGAGGGACATACTTTACTTTTTAACACTTTAAAGAGGTCTTTTGCAGCTGATTTGTTCAGTGCAAATTGTCTCTGTTTTATTACTATTATTAAAATTTTTATTGTGAATTGAATGATTTACTTGTCTGTAATCTGATCTTGTCTCATAATCAATTTTACAAACAAAAAATCATGCACTTTGTTTAATCTCAATGATTGCTATCCTGTCCATGTAACAACATTTATCCTGTTTGCTCCCTGTTATTCCATTCCACCCATCTTCCCATCCTTCTCAACTTTATTCTTAGGCAAATGTTGCCCTTTTTATTTTGAATGATTGACCATTCCATGGTGAGCATACTTACTAGTGTTGTTGTCTCCCTATATGCCTATCTACTGCTTGACTGAAAATTGGGCCATGAGGGTGAATTACTTTCCAGACCTGAAGCGTGGTCAAGAGTAATAGTCTTGGGTTCTTCCAGTATCTTTTTGACCAGTGACCCTGATCTTGTTTTGTTGTTAATAATTTTGAGCTTTGATCCTCATTTTCTCCTACTCTTTCTGGGACCTTCTAATGAGATCCCTTTCAAGTACTTGGTAATGGTAGCTAGGCACCATCTAGTTCTTCTAGTGTCAGAGTCATGGAGACTGGTGTTCACATGTTCCATTAGACCATTGAGCTAATTTATTGCAAGCATTTTCAATTCCCATTACTCTTCTTTCTTCTGGACATGAAGAGACCAATAGATGTACCTTAGATGGCCACTCATGAGCTTTTAAGATCGCAGGCATTACTCACCAAAATAGGATGTATAACATTTTCTTTGCGGACTATGTTATGTCGTTTGACCATGGTGTCTCCTGACACTATGGTCCAGAGCCCGCAGATCCAGCTACTAATTGCCTAAAGATATTTGGTAATATCTAAGAAGTTTTCATTATTTTTCCCACTGTGCGTTTCACCACATTTATAATTGTGTTTGCAGGCAATGCAAATGCCCACGGACAAATATCCTTTTACAAACTCATATGTTTGTGGCTATATTCCACTCTTCCTCGGAAACCCATTCAGCCTGTATCGCTGTTCATGTATCCACCTGCAGAACACTGTTGTTCCAAAGTTTTGGTAATACATCCTTTGATTTTATGACTGTTACTTCCAAGGCTTTTGATTGTAGATCTAAATAAAAGGAAATCCTTGACAACTTCATTCTTTTCTTCATTTATCATAATGTTGCTTATTGGTTGTGAGGATTTTTATTTTCTTTATGTTGCAGTATAATCAATTTACACTGAATTTGATCTTCACCAGTAAATGCTTCAAGTCCTCTCCCCTTACAGCAAGTGAGATAGTGTCATCTGTATATCACAAATTGTTGATGAAATTTTCTCCAATCCTGATGCCATCTTCTAATTCATATAGCCCAGCTTCTCAGATTTTTTGTTCAGTGTTCAGATTAAATATAGTGAAAAGATATAAGTGCACACTTTTTCTGATTTTCAATCAGAATATTTGAATGACTGCTTCAGGTTCCACATGAGTACAGAGAAATGTTGCAAAATTGTGATTTGTCATAATGTTATCTATAATTGGTTATAATCAATGCAATTGAATGAGGATCTAGGTGGCTCTGTAAGATAAGCACAGGACTGCAAACCACAAGGTTGGCAGTCAGAGCCCACAAGTCACTCCATTGGAGAAAGATGAGGCCCTCTGCTTCTACAAAGATTTATAACCACGGAAGACCTATACAGGTTTGCTATGCATTTGAACTGACTCGATGCTACTTAACAACAACAAACATAAGCAAATGCCTTTGTGTAATCAAGAAAACACAGGTAACGTCTTTCTAGTATTCCCTGTTTTCAGTCACGTTCTGATATCAGCAGTGATATTTTTCATTCCATGCCCTCTTTTGAATCAGCCTTGAACTTCTCAGAGTTGTCTGCTGATATACTGTTGCAATCATTTTTGAATGATCTTCACCACAATTTTACTTGCATGTGATATTAAGTATACTTTTTCAATATGTCTGCATTCTGTTTGATTGCCTTCTTTGAAATAGGAACAGAATTAAGTGAGTAGTTCCTGTGTTACATCTGTTTGTTGAGATTACTCAAGTGTTATCCTGCAATTCCTAGAACCTTGTATTTTGCTAATTGATAGAGCAGCTTGGACTTCTTCCTTCAATACCATTGGATCTTGATCATATGCTACTTCTTGTAATGGCTGAACATCAACCAGTTCTTTTTGGCACAGTGACTCTGTGTATTTTTTCCATCTACTTTTGATATTTCCTATGTTGTTCAGTTGTTTTGCCCATCTATCACTCAGTTTTTGACAAGTCTTTGAAATTGTCAATGACTTCAGTTTGCTTGGATTCACAGCCAATGCTAATAGAAGCAGCAGTCAAGAAATCAAATGTCATATTGCATTAGGGATATGTGCTACAAAAAATTTCTTTAAAATATTGAAATGCTAAGAGGTTGTTTTGAGACTAAGGTAAGACTGACCCAAGCTATGGTATTTTTAATTGCCTAAACTCCATAGCACACTACCACCACAATCTACAGGAAGTCCTGGTGTGGCACTGTGTATTAATGTGCTAAACTGCAAGGTTGGTTTGAGCCACAAGGTTGGAGGTTCAAGTTCACCAGGTTTCCTTGGAAACCCTATACAGGGTAGCTATGAGTTGGAAATAGACTCGATGGCACTTAACAACAATATACAGAGTTGCTATGAGTCGGAACCAACTGGATGGTACTTAACAATAACAAAATATACATGTGAAAGTTGGACAATGAATAAGGGAGGCCAGAGAAACATCAGTGCATTTGAATTATGATGTTGTGGAAGAATATTGAAAATATTATGGAATGCCAGAAGAACAAAAATATCTGTGCTGAATAAGTATAGCCAGAATGCTCCTTAAAAGCAAGGATTGTGAAACTTCATCTCTTATTCTTTGGACATACTGTCAGGAGGAACCTGTCCCTAGAGAAGAATGTCAGCCTTGGAAAAGTAGAGGGTCAGAGAAAAAGAGAATGATCCCCATCTAGATTGGTTGACACAGTGGCAGCAGCAATGGGCTCAAACATAGCAACAATTTATTTGATCCTCCACTTTACCAAACATGAGATTCTTCTCCAGTGACTGCCTCCTCATGACAATATGTCAGAGGTATGAGAGACGAAATTTGGCCATTCTGGCTTCCAGGAAGTTCTCTGGTTGTACTTCTTCCAATAGATATAAGTTTGTTCTTTTGGCAGTCCATGGTACTTTTAATATTCTTCTCCAACACCATAACTCAATTCTATCAATTCTGCTATGGTCTTCCTTATTCACGGTCCAACTTTCGCATGCATGTGAGGTTATTGAAAATGCCATGGCCTGTGTTAGGTAATATGAGCACTCAAACTGACATCTTTGCTCTTCAACACTTTAAAGAGGTCTTGTGCAGCAGATTTGCCTAAAGCAATGCATCATTTGCTTTCTTGACTGCTACTTCCATGAGTGTTCATGACTGATCTGAACAAAATGGAGTCTTTGACAACTTCAAACTTTTTCTGTTTATATGGATGTTGTTCATTGGTCCAGTGGTAAGGAATTTAGTTTTCTTTACACTGAGATGCAACCCATATTGAAGACTGTTGTCTTTGATATTCATCAGTAAGTATTTAAAGTCCTCTTCACTTTCAGCAAGCAAGGTTGTATCAGTCTTGCAATTTGAGGCTTGAAGTTTTTCTTCAGTTCTTTCAGCTTAAGGAATGCCGAGGGTGCAGTTCCCTTTTGGTGTCCTAGCTCCAGGTCTTTACACACATTTTATTGTAATATTTTACTTTGAGTTGATTTTTAATACTTCTGAAGTCCTTTGTGAAGATTCGCTGTCTGTGAAGTCACCTGTTAAGAAGAGTTGGAAAAATTGACTGGTTTGATTTTTCCATGACAATCTCTGGATTCAACTATTAGTTTTGCTTCTGGCTCTACATTTGCCTCATTGTGTGGTCTTGGCAAGATGTTATGTTTTTGTCTCAATTTCCCTATCTGTATAACAGGAGGTTATTATATTAGCTCACTCAGTACGTTGTAGTATTGAACAACAAATAAAATGTTTACTAAGTACTCAGAAGCTTCAGAAGACTGTGGAAATTCTAAGTATTACAATCTTTGTACCTTTCAGGGTCTGATAAAGTAGAAGTAAAGCTTAACTAGTTAATATAAGCAAATTGAAATTCCTAGGTGAAAGATGAGGGGACGTTTAAAGTCCATATTATTATTATTATTGATAATAGGTGTTGTACGTCTCCCTCACCTTCCTCATCTAATCAGCATATACTCCTTAGATTAAAGGGAGTGTTTCCTTACCAAATGACTTTTATCTTGAGTGTTGAGACATTCCTTATTCTGTTTTATGGATATGGAGTTTTGAATGACTATAAACAACTCCCTTTTTCATAAACTTTTTTTTTGCCTCAAAGAGGAGGTAAGATGACTCATGGTTCACCTTACTAAGCATGTGGAAATGTTTTTATGAGGCTCTTTTACAAATTCCTCTCACCTTCGTAGGATCACAGTCTACTTGGTTATGAGCCCATATTATGTGCTCTATATAGACTTTTAAGCAATTTCTCTATAGATGGAAAAATCCCAATCTACTTATATTTATATAGCCTCAAATAGTATCTCTAATTTTAACAAAAACCTGTATTACATCAGATTGATAAGTTGAGGGCAAGAATATGAATGTACTTAAAAAAATTCCAACATTGGAGAATAGAAAGTAGAAATTTCTCAAGTGAAAGAAAGTTGGTGTAGCTGAGAAATGTGATTCTCAACTGGCTGAATGGTGGGAAGATAGGGAGCCAGCACTGGCTTTAGAAGAACTGAGGATTGGCTTCCAGTTACTGTAGTTCTAAGTCTTTCACCTTGCCTAGTGAAAATCATAGTGGATAAAATATCCAAAAGAATAAACAATGACTTATTGAGGTAGGAGCTGATAGGAATTTCACTGGATATTTTACTCAAAACATTAATAAGAATCTTTTTTTATTACATCAAATTGTGGGGGATAGAACTACATTTAAAACTGAATTGAATAGACAAGGAATATAGGGACCATTGAGTTCAGTAATGATAGAAGTGTTTCAAAGTAGTCAATGTTGTTTTGTTAAGTGCTGCTGAGTCGATTTCGACTCATAGCAACCTTATATAGGGTTTCCAAGGAGAAGCTGGTGAGTTTGAACTGACCTTGTGGTTCACAGTGAGCTTGTGTTCCAGTGCATTATCTTGCAGCTCCACACCAGGACTCCAAATGCTGTGGCTCTGTTACAGCAGTTTTAGATTTGTGGTCTAAGAAACCAAGGCCACTTGGAGAGGTGAAGCAGAGTTTCAGATTTTATTAAGCCGGCTGACTCAGAGGAGCTAATTTCTCCAGATTCTGAGCCCCTAATGGAGGGCAACACGGGCCTATATGGGGTCAGAGTCAGGGGAGGAGCCAGGTTGCATAACTGTTTAAAAGCAGGGGAAAACCAGGGGGATTGGTCCCATTTGATGACCTGATTATCATTTTAGCTTGCCTCCTGTGTGGAGAGGGCAGTGAATGATTATTACTTTTTCCTGTTCAGCCCTGGTCTGGCACCTTGTAGTTACTATAGAAATACTTTTGAATGAGTCACAGGAGGTAGAGATCATTGTGGGTTGGACGACTATAGTCATTGTGGAGGATGTAACAGTGGAGTTGACTCTTTGTTCTTGTTTAGGAATTGATGTGGAGAGAGAATGAGAAAAAACATTCCTAACTGGAGTCCTGGTGTGGCACTGTGGGTTAATGCGCCAGGCTGCAAAGCCATTTGAACTGCAAGGTCAGTGGTTCAAGCTTACCAGCTGCTCCTCAGAAACCCTATACAGGGTAGCTATGGGTCGGAACCGAGTCGACAATGGCACTTAACAACAACAACAGGGAGAGTAGTAAGGAGGGTTGATCACAGTGTGTTGAAGAAAAATGAGTGAATCTACAATTGGAGCAGAGGACTGACAACTCTTTTATATAAAATACTGCATTGTGTTGACTATCCATGGAATTACATAGCTTTGCACATTCCCATTAGTTGCTCATGGCTAAACACCTACAGAGCAAGCTGGAATGATTGTCTTTTGGTAACTTGCAGCTGTGTGATTGACACTTAGGAAGGAGATGCCATTTTGGGACTCCTTTTCAAAGAAGTAATAGCTAATACCACGCAAATGTTGCTACTTAGATGGGATTTGAAGCCTGAAGCCATATGCAATTCTCTTCTAAAGTAGACTTTTAAGCAATTGTAAATGCAAGTGCTTGAGCAAAGGGAAGCCAAGGTGTCTGCTGCAAGTTTAAGGGATCTTTGCCTTTGCTGTACTTAAAATCATAAAGAAACAACTCCCTAAAAATTTTAAGGATATGGAGCCCCTCCTCTCTGCCTCATATGAATGAAGAGATATTGGGGAAAATAGCTGGTAATTACAATCATAAACTAAAATAAAAAGTGACTTGACCCACTCAGTATATCAGTTCTGAATTGAGTTTTACAAAGTAAAAATTTATAAACTTACTATAAATGTTACTCCTTTACTATGAATGCTAAAGGAGCTATGGTAGCGTAGTAGTTATGAATCAGGCTGTGAACCTCAAGATAAGCAGTTCAAAACTACCAACTGTTCCTCGGAGAAAGATGAGGCTTTCTGCTCCTGTAAAGATTTATGGCCTTGGAAAGCCTGTACAGGGTCGTTATGAGTTGGAACCGACTCCACGGCACATCACTACCACCAATGACTGTTAAGAAAGCATGAACAAAGAAACATATGGCCTTGTTTTCTTCCATAGTTTTGTTGCATGCACATAGCTGCCATTTAGTTAGTGTTTGCAACACTCCAAGCTCCGCATGTGTGTTTTTTTCAGGTATTATCTCCAAGCCTTCAGAATATCTACAAACTGGGTCTTACTACCATGCTTTTACTGTAGTAAAACTGAACCTCCCAGAGGTTTAGCCACTTTTTCATCCTTATGCAGCTAGGATTCAAACCCAGGTGTGTGAATCCTGAGTTGTACTCTTTCTATTCTGCCATAGTGAGCGTTCTGTGGGTAAAAGTTAATTTTAAAATGCAGTATTTCTCTTCTAAAATATGAAAGTAATATTATTTAGAGCACTCTGAGAATTTAAATTTTTTAGATACTTATTACCTGTTGCTCAGCAGGATAAATCTGCTCCAGTAAAGATTTACCTCAGAACCACTGTGGAACAGTTCTGCTATGTCTTATGTCCTAGTCAGAATTAACTCAACAACAGAGAGCAGTATTAATATTATTTATCAACAAGTGTGACTACTTATTATTTATTTTAGTTGTTGAGTGCTGTCAATTTCTGTTTGTTAAGCCACCAACTTCTGTGGTGGATAAAGTCAGCAGTTCAAATCCACCAGCTGCTCCTTGGAAACCCTATACAGGTTTCTGTGAGTCAGAAGTAACTCAAAGACACTTATCAACAACAAAAAATTAAGGCAACACCGAAAGACAACATATAATCTTGAGTCATTTTATACGAGTAAGAGATCAGATTCACCTATAGGTTACATATTATATTTATACACTTTGTAGTTGTTCCATAGGCAAAATTTTAAGTGTAAAGGAAAGTTAGGGCCATGTGCAAAGAATCCCTTTTCCTTCTTTTAGCTGAATCTGCTTCCTGCAGTCTGTTGTATGGAGCGGAGGCTGCCAAAACCCATGTGTTTGGGGAGATATCAGTCCTTAAAGCAGAAGTTGGCAATGCTTGACAAATGGAAACAGCTGCAGATGTTGAGAACTGGGGAGTTCAAAAGCAGCCCTGCTATGTGGAATTCCACATTTGAAACTCTACAGCCCTCCAGTTTTGAGTTAAAACATTATGCTTCTTTCAGTGGAAATATAAAGAGCCCTTGCCTTCTCTGCCTAGGTTGAGGCAGCGCTACCCTTTGTGGCTCATCTACTTTGTGCTTTAGCTTTGGCTCCAGATTCACACCTCCTCCTTGAGACTGGCACTGGTTGAAAGGAAGAATCATGGCCAAGATGTGATCTGGCCAAACAGAGGGGTGTGGTGCCAGCACGGAGCCCCTCTCTCATCTCCAACTCCCTCTACTTCATCACACATAAGCTATTTCTTTGGCTTCCAATTATTTTCCATTATGCTTTTAAACATGGCATTTTAAAATTAAATAGAACACTCATTATTATCAATTTAATGCAGTTTCTCAAATTTAAAAAATCAGTAGATTGTCTATTTTCCACCTTGTCCCTTTGCCCTTTTACCTTTCCCTCCCTTCCTCCAGGGAGAATCCATGATCCTTAATCAATTGAACAAAACCTGACCCTGTTGTGGTTTCCAGAACACCCACTTGTTCCACTATAAATCCTTTTCTCTTAATTAGGTGCTGGACAGGTATATGTAGCACTTTTGTGGAGCCTCATGCCTTGGGTGTGTATGTGTGTACATTTTGGGCTAGTCACCCACATCAATCTCTCATCTATGTGTCAATACCCTAACCACGCCACCCACTCTTCAATATTTTTCGAGTTTCAGTCTTTCATTTCTCAATTTCTCACTTATACTCAACTGCTCATATGACCTGATGAATAATTCCTTTTGTCTCCCTTCTCAATCACCTTTTGTCCTAACAATAAAATTGGAAGATGTGACTTGGCCCTTGAACAAGCTTCAGAGCCACGTGGTAGAACTGGTGAGAATATAGATTAAGAGTCTAGAGACAAGAATACTTTTTCTGGTTCAGTAACTTGAGACTTTGAGCAAGTATTTTTGCCATTCTCAGCCTCAGTTCTTTCTTCTGAAAACAAATGGCTTGGGCCAAATGATTCATCACTGATATCCATTATTTCATTTAAGATATAGCTATTGAATGTCTACTTTGTGCCCTGAACTAGATGTGGATACAATGGTGAAAACATGGATGGCACTTAAAGTGTAGTGGAGTATCAATTATGAGTGAATAATTCCACCCCCCCCAAAACATGTATTTATTCCTCATTATAAGTGTTATGGTGCGTTGTGGGTTAATGCGCCAGACTGCAAAGCCATTTGCAAGGTCAGTGGTTCAAGCTCACCAGTCACTCTTTGGAAACCCTATGCAGGGTTGCTATGGGTCGGAACTGACTCGACAGCACTTGATAACAACAACATAAGTGCTATGAGGACTCCTGGTGTGATGCTGTAGGATCAGCACTGGACTGTGAACCACAAGTTCATCAGTTCAAGCCCACTAGCTGCTCTTTGGAAACCCTATACAGGGTGTCCTTTGAGTCGGAACTGACTTGAGAGCACTTAACAAAAGCAATATAAGTGCTAAGAAAGACAAGCATGAGGTGCAATGGGAGTAGATAATAAGGTGGACAGGGAGCGTCTGGAATGGTAATATGTCCAAAGGCAAACATGGGGAAGCCTGTGGGATGGTACTGGCATTAACTAAGCACAGAGGAGGAAAAAGAAGAACATCACAGTCAGAGGATATGACAAATGTAAATGCCCTGAAGCAGATGGCAACAAAGTATGTGGGAAGAATTGAAAAAGACCAACAAGGCTGAGAGAGGCATAGGAAATGGACATTCAAAATAAATTTGCAGAGATTTAGAGAGATTTTGTAGACAGACTGAGGAACTTTGAACTTATTTTAAGCATAAGTGTTGTTGTTTGGTACCATTGAACTGTGTCTGATCTGTAATGACTCTATGGGACAGAGTAGATACAGAAGAAAAGGGTTTTCTTGGTTGTAATCTTTATGGAAGTAGCTTGTCATGTCTCTTGCCCGTGGAGTATATGGGTGGGTTTGAATTGCAGTCATTTAGGTAGCAATTGAGTGTTTAACTGTTTGTGCTTCCAGGGCTCCTTTTAAGTAAAATTGTTGTTGTTATTAAGTGCTGTCAAGTCAGTTCCGACTCATGTGATCCTGTATAAGGTTTCCAAGGAGCAGCTGGTGGGTTTGAACCACAGTCCTTGAGGTTTGCGTCCAGTACTGATCCTATAGCACTACGCCAGGAGTCCTTAAGTAAAATTAGAGGGTCCTGCACTGGACTGGATAATGCACTGGACTGCAAGGTTGGTTTGAACAGCAAGGTCAGCAGTTCAAACTTACTAGCTGCAAAGCAATTTAACTGCAAGTTTGGAGACTCAAGCTCACCAGCTGCTCCTTGGAAACCCTATACAGGGTTGCTATGAGTTGGTACTAGCTTGACAGCACTTACCAACAACAACAACAACAATAAAGTAAAAGAGTGGTATGAGATTTGCATCTTTCAAAGGTCACACTTGCCATATCTTCCAGTACAGAGCAGAAACAACAATGGGGAGTCTTTAGGACTCTAGGCAAGAGAAGACTCTAATTTAGAAATGGATGATGGCCTAGTATTGGAGAGAAACAGACTTTTTTTGCCAACTCCACAGTTCAAATGCATTAATTCTTCCTTTGTCTTCCTTTTTCTCTGTCCAGTTTTTGCACATATATGAGGTGACTGAAAAGACCTTGGCTTGGATCAGGTTCACTGTAGTCATCAAAATGACATCTTTGCTTTTTAAAATTTTAAAGAGTGTTTTGATGCAGCAGATTTGCCCAGTGTAATATGTCAGTACTTATCTTAGCCATTGTCCGAGTTCTGGGACTTCAGACAGTTCATCATGAATTCTTTCTTTCCTTCATCAGTTCTGTTAAAAAAGAAAAAAAATAGAAAGAAGGAATTTTAGCTTTCTTTAGAACTCTTCCTTTTTCCTCAGAGCCTACTTCCAACTTTTTCCACTACAATCCTTTTATAGAGTACTCTAATAGATGTTAATGAACTAAAAGTAATCTTTATCTGATTTGGGGAACTTCTCATTATTAATTGTTGTTATGCACTGTTCAGTCAGTTCCGACTCATAGTAACTCTGTATAGGGTTTCTGAGGAGCAGCTGGTGAGCATGAACCTCCAAACTTGCAGTTAAAATTACTTTGCAATATGTGCATTAACCCACAGTGCCACACCAGGACTAATTAGGTTCCTTAAAATTCTTAGTCCTCTTAGGTACATTTAAACTTAGAAAGTCTATACTCCCCCTTCTTTCCATTTTTTATTTTTTTCTGTTTAGGGTGACATTCAACCTTGCCTGATAGGTTTTCAATGTAGAATTATAAAGTGTTAGAGCTGGCAGTAACTTTAGAAATTAACTGAATTATCATCCATACTCTTATTCTATTGAATGGTGCACGAAGCATCAAAAAAAAAAAAAAGATGAAAGAAATACAGAGTCACTGTGCCAAAAATAATTGGTCAACATTCAGCCATTTCAGGAGGCAGCATCAAATCAAGAAGTGATGGTAATGAAAGTAATGAAGGTATTGGTGAAAAATAAAGCTCCTGCAACTGAGGAAAAACCAACTGAGATGTTTCAGCAAATGGATGCAAACTACTCACTCATCTATTCCAAGAAATGTGGAAGAAAACTACCTTACCAACTGACTGGAATAGATCAATATACATTCCTATTACAAAGAAAGGCGATTCAACAGACCATAAAAATGATAGAACAATATCGTTAATCTCACATGAAATAAAATGATGCTGAAGATAATTAAAAAATATTTGAAGCAATACATCAACAGCGAATTGCCAGAAATTCAAGCCAGATTCAGAAGAGGATGTAGAATGAGGAATATCATAACTGATATCAGATGGTTCTTGGCTGAAGGCAGAAAGATGCTTACTTGTGTTTTACTAACTGTGCAAGGAATTCTACTGAGTATATCATAGCAAGTTATGAAAGACATTTTAAAGAATGGGACTTCCAGAACACTTAATTGTACTCATGCTGAACCTGTACATAGATAAAGAGATACTCATTCACACGGAACAAGGGGATATTGGATGGTTTTTAAAATCAGGATAGTTGTACATCCCTACTGTATCTTTTCACCATACTTATTCAATCTGCCACTACTCATGGGTCAGTTTGTTGCCCTGTGGTTGCTTTTGTGTTGCTGTGATGGCAAGGACAGCAACTATGCTGGGAATGACACATGGAAGAGGAATGACATCACATATATCATCAAAAAGAACATTTCAATGCAGATGGGTCTCTTGTGATACAACAGTGAATAATTGTTATCAGGACTGATTGTGAGGGATGGAAATGTAAAGGTGGACATTTTACAGCAAGGAGAGGAGTGATTAACTTTTCAGTCTAAGAGCAGAGGTCCCTGGGATTATCAATGGAGAAGAGCGGAGAGTGGGACCCTACCCAGAGAAACAGTGACGCCTGAGATGGAGGTAGAGGTGATGATGCGGAAAGATGAAGTGGCTGGGGACTTGAGATCCAGAGAGGGAGAGGGGCTGTGTGCTGTTGACCGGGGGTAGGAGACAGGCTTGCAGGGTATACCCTTTGGTTGGTTGATGATGCATGGATGAGATTATAACCATGGCAATGAAATGATATATGGTAGAATAAATGTAAAACCAATGGTCTACCATGTAAACTATCACATAATTCACAATAAAACATTTATTTAAAAAAAAGAACATTTCAAAATAGATCTTGAAGTATAATGCTGTCTACGATTGTTGTTGTTAGATGCCATCGAGTCGGTACTGACCCATAACGACCTTATGCACAGCAGAATGAAACACTGCCCAATCCTGGGCCAACCTCACTACTGTTGCCATGCTTGAGTCCATTGATGCTGCCACTTGGCCAATCCATCTTGCTGGGGGTCTTCCTCTTTTTCTCTGACCCTCCACCTTACCAAACACGATATCCTTCTCCAGCGACTGGTCCCTCCTCACAATATATCCAAAGTATGAGAGATGAAGTTTGGCCATCCTGGCCTCCAAGGAGCACTACACAAAGGCTTTCAGTTGCGTGGATCATGACAAACTATGGACAACATTGAGGAGAATGAGTATTCTGGGACTCTTAATTGTGCTCATGAGGAACCACAACATAGACCAAGAGGCAGTCAAACAGAACAAGGGGACATTGAATGCTTTTAAATCAGGAAAGGTGTGTGCCAGGGTTGTGTTCTTTCCCCATACTTATTCAATCTGTACACTGAGCAAATAATCAGAGAACCTGGATTATAGGCAGAAAAATGTGGCATCAGGATTGGAAGAATACTCATTAACACCTCTTCTATGCAGATGATAAAGCCTTGCTTACTGAAAGCAAAGAAGTCAAAATGCTGATGAAGTTCAAAGACCATGGCCTTAGGTATGGGTTGTACCTCAATGTAAAATAAAAGCAAAAATCCTCAATACTGGATCAACAAATAACATCATGATAAATGGAGTAAATATTGAAGTTGTCAAATACAACTTGTCATGTTGCTTTCTTCCACCATCAACATTCTTAGAAGCAGTTAAGAAATCAAAGGATGTATTAGGCAAATCTGCCGCACAAACCTCTTTAAAGTGTTGAAGAGAAAGATGTCAGGACAAAGTTGCGCCTGACGCAAGCCATACATAGTATTTTCAATAGCTTCATATGCATGTGAAAGCTGGGCAGTGAATAAGGAAGACAGTAGAAGAAAGGATGCATTTGAGTTATGGTATTGTAGAAGAATATTAAAGATACCATAAACTGCCAGAAGGACAAAAAAATTTATGGTGAAGGAAGTACCAGAATGCTCCTCAGAAACCAAAATGGCCAGACCTTGTCTCTCATACTTCAATATATTATCAAGATTATCAGTTCCTCGAGAAGGACAGTACTTCTACAGTGGAGGTTCAGTGAAAAAGATGGACCCCTAACCAGATGGCTTGACACAGTGACATTATCAATGGACTCAAGTGTTGCAGCAATTGTGAGGATGGTGCAGTACCAGGCAGTTTTGTTCCATTGTGCACAGGGTCAGTATGATTCGGAACATAACAACAACAGCGTTTAATATGTATGCTGAGCAAATAATCTAGACTGTATAAAGAAGATTGTGGCATCAGTATTGGAGGATGACATTTAACAAACCATCGTAGGCAGATGACACAAACTTGCTTGCTGAAAGTGGAGAGGACTTGAAGTACTTACTGATGAAAATTAAAGAACACAGTTGTTTTTCTGTATGTGTGTGTTTTGTTTTTTTAGGACTACAGCCTTTAGTATACATTACACCTCAAAGGAAAAAAAAAAAAAAGAGAGAAAAATTTCACAACTGGAGCAAGAAGCAACATCATGATAAACAAATTTACCAAGGACTCCATTTCACTTGAATCTGCAATCAACTGACATTGAAGCAGCAGTCAAGAAATCAATGTACTGCAGTGGACAGATCTGTGGTAGGAGACCTCTTTAAAGTGTTAAAAAGTAAATATGCCACCTTGAGGACTAAGGTATACCTGACCCAAGCCATGATATTTTGAATCACCTCATATGTACATGAGAGTTGGACAATATATACTCATAGGGCATTGCATCATCTATCACATCAATTATTCACCAAATATTTATTGAATACCTATGTGAGTGAGATATTGAACTGGTGAATAGTTAATATTCACAAACTGATTTAAATATAAATCAAATATGATTAATTTTTATTGGCCATTTAAAATTAAAAAATTATTTTCTTAGGTACTGAATGAACAAAGACAAAAATAATTTGTAGTTCAATAATAGTACAGACTGTCATTCAAAGAAGAACAGGGAGAATGCCATCTGTTAATTGAGTTGAATTGCAATTTTCTTGTGTTATACATAAATATTTTGAAAAGAAATGAGACAGGTTAAGTTTTAACATTCGTGGAAAAAAATTAAAAAATAAAGCTATTATCAGAGTAGCCTGAGGTATATAAAAGCAAGGACACTTTGCAATTAGAAAGATAAGTCTGTAATATTAATGCTTCCTGGAAAATGTGGTCAAGTCATAAACTATCGTAGCTTGAAAGGGGATGGATTCCTGAGTGTCATCTGGAATTGCCTTTGACTTCGTTGAAGGGCATATGTAAAGATGAAGGTCTTTTTTCAGCATTCTGTTTATTAACTGCTGTCCTACACATCTAGCTTTCTGTGGTTATTTAAAATAGCAAGCATCTGAGACAATAACCAAGTCTGACAATAATCACAAAGGTAGAACTGACTATACTAAAACCAAAACCCAGGGTCAAAAGGATCATCATCCATTTGAAGATAAGAATCATGATATGATGTTGGAAGACCTCTGGGTCAGGAGTCAATGGGACTGGGTGCCCTCCCTAGTTCCAGCTTTTAATCACTGTGCAACCTCAGGGTAGGCTGTTTAACCCTTTCGACACCTCTAAAGTATAGATAAAAGCACCTGCCCTAGCCACTGCCTAGAGTTGTTTTGAGGATCAATTGAGAACACCAATTTAAGAGTGCTTTGAAAACTCAAAGACCTCTGGAACTATAAAGCAGTTTTACTAAAAGAAACAAACCAGAAACAGAAGTATTTATTTTACAAAAATTAGTGATGCCTTCCTTTGTAAGAGTTAGGCGTCTGTGTTGCATATTTAACTCCGTGAAAAGGCTTTCTGCTATCCTTCCTTTGAAACTGGCAGGAGATAGGCTCAGTGCTTGTGGGAAGTAGAAAGCCTCTGTTATCCCTTCAAAAAACAAATCAGCACTGAAATTTATTAGAGAGGCTCAGTCTGATGGACAAGATGAGGCAGCAACCACTAGATCACCATCAATGATCTCCCATTCCTGCTGAGTGATGGGAACACTTCACAGACAACTGATGTGAGGTTCTGAGTCATGTTTTCAGTGTTTCCAGATGGTTGCTGATACCAAATGATTTTTGCTAGTGCTGTAGCGTCTATTGAGCCATGGTAGAAAGGAGCGAAAATCCTTTTGTAATGCTTGATTTTGAAGAACATGTTTTTTATTTCTTTATTAAGTACTACTTGAGTGGGCACTATGTTGGGCCCTAGAGATGATTCCTGGTCTCTGACATTGAAGAATTCACTGTTGGGGAGAGAGATTCCATATGAGATGTCACATTATGATAAAGTTCTAAACTGAGATGGTTAGGGCTGGAATGCTTCCTCCCCATACCTGAGTTCCCTTGATTTGATAACCTCAGAGGGTATATGTTTCAAAGAGTGCAACTCTAAGGTAGTGGAGACCATTAGTCTTGTGTTTATAGAAATGAGTCTTCATCCTTACTCTACCCTGTTACTAACTAGCTTTCACCATTGAGCATCTAACAGAAATGAGATTTGGGGATTTGTCTGTGTGGTGCTGTGGATTAATTCACCAGACTGCAAAGCCATTTGAACTGCAACGTCGGCAGTTAAAGCTCACCAGCCACTCCTCAGAAACCTGTACAGGGTCTCTATGGGAAGGAACTACTTGATGTCACTTAACAACAACAACAACAGCAATTACTTATATCAGTCCCCTTTTTAATAATATAAATCCAAATTAATAATGTTTCCTCTTTATCCTTGTCCATATAACTTCAATACTAACTAGGGACAAAAATGATTATACAGTAGAGAAATTTCTAACCTGTTAGCTGTTGATTTTTGGAACTGGCAAAAGTTTTATTGCAAATAATCTGCAATAATAACATCAAGCATAGCCTCTTATCTGAACAAATTATATTCGTGTGCTACTATTTAAAAAAACAATGTATGAAGAAGCTATTGTGATTAATAAAATACAAATTCATTTAAAAGTTCATAGTGTCTCTTGGCTACTTTGTGCTCTACTTTTGCTGTGTGATTAGTTTATTTCTTCCCCACTAGACTGTAGGCTCCAAGAATCTATTTTCACACTCCATTATGTCCTGGAGGGATACTCAAACAACATTTGCTAAATGTTGATTGAGTATATTTTCTCAATCAACAGACTGAAAAATTATAAATATCATGTGTTGCCCCTTGAAATTTTACGTTAAAAAGGTGTCTTCCTTTGCGTTGAAGTTGAGATTCTTGGAGTGTGGGTCAATAATTGTAAAATAAGACATAGAAGAAAGACACAGATTAGAGAGGCTGGGCACAGATTTAAGGCTAATGGAGTAGGGAAGATTAACTATGGAGATTCATGACTGTTTTGTTGTTTTATTGTGTTGCATTGCTTCTTGCTTTTTACATTTCCAAGAACTCTGACAAAACTTGTAACTAGGTGAGAAGTGGAACAGTATGGTGACTGCCTGGCTCTCTTCTCCTAAGGATTTACAAAGCCAAAGACACCTTGGCAGATAGAACTGGAAGGTACTGAAGAGATCATCTCCTACAAGCCTCATTACATACTAAGGAAACAGAAGCCCAAAGACATTGTTTCCTGTCCAAGTTTATTTAGCTAGCTCATGGCAAACACAGGATTAGAATCTAAGTTCTAGTCTTAGACTCTTTTCACCACACTATGCTGCCTTTCGACATAAAACCAAATGGCCACCACTCATCTGTCTGTCATGCTGTGGTGAATTGAGTGGCTGTGAT
This sequence comes from Chrysochloris asiatica, assembly GCF_000296735.1. Taxonomy (NCBI): domain Eukaryota; kingdom Metazoa; phylum Chordata; class Mammalia; order Afrosoricida; family Chrysochloridae; genus Chrysochloris; species Chrysochloris asiatica. The sequence goes on from NW_006408707.1 coordinate 3,281,380, forward strand.
TCTGAGGGCTATGCCACCAGTATTTTAAATAACCAGCAGGGTCACCCATGGTGGAGAGGATTCAGATGAACTTCCAGACAAAGACAGACTAGGAAGAAAGAGTGACGAGTTACTTCTGAATCGCTAGTCACTGAAAACTCTATGAATAACAGCGAAACACTGTCAGATAAAGGACCGGAAAATGAGCCCTTCACGTGGGAAGGCACTCAGAATGAGACTGGGGAAAAAAATGCCTCCTCAAAGTAGAGTTGACCATGATGACATGAACAGAATTAAGCTCTGAGGAGAAAAGCGTACAGAACCTTCATTTGCTGATGGGCCACAACTCAAAATGAAGAGAAACAGCTGTAAACATCCATTGACAAT
>NW_006408707.1:3282073-3289002 GCF_000296735.1 Chrysochloris asiatica
GTGAAGATGAAATAGAAGAATTCTACCAACTCCTTGAATCTGAAATCCATCAAACATGCAGTCAAGATGTATTGCTCATTACTGGTGATTGGAATGCAAAAGTAGGGAGCAAAGAGGAAGGACCAATAATTGGAAAATTTGGACTTGGTGATAGAAATGATGCTGGAGAACGAATGATAGATTTCTGCAAGACAAATGATTTGTTTATTTCAAATACTTTCTTTAGACAACATAAGAGATGACTATACACATGAACCTCGCCGATGGAACACATAGAAATCAAATTGACTACATCTGTGGAAATAAAAGATGGAAAAGCTCCATATCATCAGTGAAAACAAGGCCAGGGGCAGACTGTGGAACAGACCCTCAATTACTGATATGCAAATTTAAACTGAAGCTGAAGAAAATGAAAACAAGTCCACGAGAGCCAAAATATGACCTTGAATTTATCTAACCTGAATTTAGAGATCATCGGAAGAACAGATTTGATGCATTAAACACTAAGGACCGAAGACCAGAAGAGTTGTGGGATGACATCAAGAACATCATACATGAAGAGAGCAAAATGTCATTAAGAAGATAAGAAAGAAGGAAAAGGTCAAAATAGATGTCAGAAGAGTCTCTGAAACTTGCTCTCCAGCATAGAGATTCTAAAGCAAATGGAAGAATTGAAGAGGTCCAGGAGCTGAACAGAAAATTTCAAAGATCAGCTCGAGAAGATAAAACCAAATACAATAATAAAATATGCAAAGATTTGGAATTAGAAAACCAAAAAAGGAAGAACACCGTCAGCATTTCTCAAGCTGAAGGAACTGAAGAAAAAATTCAAGCCTCGACTTTGGTTATTGAAAGATTCTCTGGGCAAATTATAGAATGATGCAGAAAGCATCAAGAAAAGATGGAAGGAATACACAGAGTCATTGTACCAAAAGGAAATGGTTAATGTTCAACCATTTCAAGAGCTACCATATGATCAAGAGCCAATGATACTCAGGGAGGAAGTCCAAAGTGCATTGGAGGAACTGGCAAAGAACAAGGCACCAGGATTTGATGGAATAAAAATAGAAAATTTTCAAGAAAGTGATGTGGCACAAGAGGCACTCACTCATCTCTGCCAAGAAATTTGGAAGACAACTATGTGGCTGACTGATTGGAAGAGATCCATATTGGAAGAGATCCAAAGAGAGGTGACCCAACAGAATGCGGAAATCATTGGACAATTTCTTTGATATCTCAAGTGAGTAAAGTTTTTGCTAAAGGTAATACAGAAACATCTATAATCATACATTGACAGAGAACTTCCAGAGTGTCAAGCGGGATTCAAAAGAGGCTGTGGAATGAGAGATATCATTGTTGATGTCCGATGGATCTTGGCTGAAAACAGAGAGTATCAGAAAGATGTTTACCTATGCTTTATTGACTACACAAAGGCTTTCGATTGTGTGGATCATGACAAGCTATGGACAACATTGAGAAGTACGAGTATTCCAGAACACTTAATTGTACTTCTAAGAAATCTGTACCTGGACCAAGAGGCAGTTGTTTGAACAGAGCATGGGAACACTGAATGTTTTAAAATTGGGAAAGGTGTGTGACAAGGTTGTGTTCTTTCCCCATACTTATTCAACATGTATGCTGAGCAAATAATATGAGAGCCTGGGTTCTATGAAGAAAAACGTGGCGTCAGAATTGGATGAAGACTCATTAACAACCTGTGATATGCAGATGATACAACCTTGCTTGCTGAAAGTGAAGAGGACTTGAAACACTTACTGATGAAGATCAAAGAACACAGCCTTCGGTATGGATTGCATCTCAATGTCAAGAAAACAAAAATCCTCACCACTCACTCATCAATGGAGAAAAGATTGAAGTTGTCAAGGACTTCATTCTTCTTGGATCAACTATCAACATTTGCGGAAGCAGCAATCAAGAGATCAGACGACGTATTGCATTAGGCAAATCTGCGGCACAGGAACTTTTTAAAGTGTTGAAGAGCAAAAATGTCAGCTTGAGGACTAAGGTGTGCCTGACCCAAGCCATGGTATTTTCAATAACCTCATATGGATGTGAAAACTGGACAGTGAATAAGGAAGATCGTAGAAGAATTGATGCCTTTGAATTGTGGTGTTGGAGAAGAATACTAAAAGTCCCATGGACTGCCAAAAGAACCAATAGATCTCTTTTGGAAGAAGTGCAGCCAGAGTGCTCCTTGGAGGCCAAGATGGCCAAATTTCGTCTCTCATACTTTGGACATATTGTCAGGAGGGAACAGACCCTGGAGAAGGAGTTCATGCTGGGTAAGATGGAGGGTCAGAGAAAAAGAGGAAGACCCCCAACGAGATGGATCACCCAGGTGGCATCATTGATGGCATCAAGTGTGGCAGCGGTAGTGAGGTTGGCCCAGGATTGCACATTCTGCTGTGCATGGGGTCACTATGAGTCAGTTCTGACTCGATGGCACCTGACAACAGCAACATGCTGCCTTTGCTTCTTGGGACTGGATTCATCATCATTTATATATTTGAATTTAGAGGATAAAGTATTGTTACTAGTCAAGGTATGGATTCAAATCTGTAGTTTATGTCAATGACTTATGCTTTTCCATTCAATTCCTCAAAATATATGTTCCTCCTAATATACAGTTTTGACTGTAAACATGGTGTTAATGTTTACATAATTTCTGTAGAAGATCATTATCTTTATGTTAGTATGTATTTGTTACATTAAGCCATTACAGTTATGCTACTCACCTTACTGGAGTCCTGGTGTGATGCTGTGGGTTAATGCACTGGACTGCAAAATCAGTTTGAACTGCAAGGATATTGGGTTTGAGTTCACCATCTGCTTCTTGGAAATACTATACAGGGTTGATATGGGTCAGAACCTACTCGATGGCACTTAACAATAAAAACAACACTCACTTTAATAAGAATGAGTATATTTTTTCTTCTTCAATTGGGCATTCTTTTTACATAAAAATTCCCTTCTGAAGTCAATATCAATGCTAATTCTGCATTAAGAAAGATAAAGACATAAAACACAATGCTACAATAAATATCTAGTAAGCCATAGAGACACTATTTTAAAGGAAAATTGTCTCAAGACACTATAATGCTTTCTACTGCTATCATTGCAGAATTTTGGAGGGCACATTGCTAAGGGACCTCTATTACATCTACTAATGAGATTTATAAGAATACTAATAGGTAAATCCAAACCTAACTCCATCAATAGTGATGCAAATTAATGCAATCCTAACTATTTAACTCAGGGTTATAAATATTCATGCAAATTGTCTATTATAATCAACACAGACTCTGCATGTTCTAAATATGTTTGCAAAAAGAGCATGCTGGATATATTGACATCATGACAAAAAACAAACTATCATCTACAGGGTGAATATTCTGACCTCAGTTAGACATACAAGCTCTAGTAACACATGTTAGAGAAGAAATGTATACTACCAACTAGAGACTTAAGGGCATACGGTTTAAACTTTTCCAACAACTTTCAATGCCTTTGACTCTGAGTCTTTGTCATCAGTTTGAATAGTACTAGTCAGACCATCTGCTGCGTTTAGGCACACCAGTCATTTGGTGAAGAGTGACGGAGATTAAAAAACTGATACTAGAGAACAACTCAGGCATGGAGAAACCGGAAAAATGTATCATGGCAGCATAATTAATTAGCATTCTGTAGATTTTGAAAGCAGAGAATTCTATGGAGGTGGAAGAGAATGTGAGTCCATGCTATACAACTATTTGGTCACAACACTGGCTACTGTGCTGAACCTGACCATTCAATGATTTAAGAAATTTACGTCATTTCAAAATTTTTATTTTTTATTTTTTTACCAATGTCCTACTTTATATTCCCCATTGGAGAGTCTGCTTGATAAATAGGATTGCTTCATTATTAGGTCTCTGTGGTCCTTAAATACCAACATTCATTTGGATGGAGATGAACACAAGCCTGATTTTTGCTTAGTTCCTGGGCTACACTGAAGTTCTGGTGTGTTCATTTCAAATAAGCATTCTTTGGTGCTATGTGGCCTCTAATAATTAGCATTTTCCAAGTAAGAATAATTAGGAGAAAATATTATACTTTCAGGCTTATTAAATAAGTAAGGTCACTAAAGGTGTGCTTATAGGACTAGTTATTTTCATAAATATATTATTGCATATCTTATTTTTCTTTACTGATAGTTTAAATATAATAGAAGATTTACACAGTTTTTTTTTTTTTTAAACTGAGACATGATTCTTGATTGTTGAATGCTTCAGTCTGTATTTTGTCTCTATGGGATTTTGGTTTCAAAGCACCTGTTGATCTGGATGCTGTATGAGCACACTTATGGACAGTCACATTGGATTTGCAAATAAACACTCAAATAGTCATTTGATATGTGATCACCTCCTATGTCCATTTGCCTTTGTGTGTGTGTATGGTGCAGCCATTGAAAAACAATTCTATACACTTTACATCTCTTGCCTTTATCATTCTTCTCATATTTCTTCTGAAATGGTTCATTACATCAATTGTTCTATCAAAACATCTTGCTTCCATGATGCAATCTAGTGACTGACACATCCACATGTACACATAGTTTTCAACCCAGAAAAGGCATCTTTTGTTACTCATTCCAGTCCACAAGTATCTGCAAATCATGATCCTTTCTGAATTTAAAGACTAGAAAGAGATCCAGGACAATGAAGGATAGCCAGATAGTTTAAGCTTTTCTTAACCTAAGATTTTTCCACACTTAATAATTACTACCTTAAGTTTAAATAAATTCAACTGCAAATCGTTATATAAAGAAAAATCTTTTATATCTGTCTTCAGGCTTCTTCAGAAAAGTGTGTTTAGTTTAAAAAATATATATGTTGTACAAAAATAGCAGCAGCAGTTCCAAACCAGAAAATCATGATAAAGGAATAATGAGGTACAGGAAAAGAACCCCAAATCAGTACCAGCTGCTGAACAATTAACTGCTAACAGGTGTGTAGATGAGCTCATGTACAATATTATTGTTGGTCAATTTGCCTTCCAAAAAAAAAGGAAGCAAAATTGTAAAATTCCCAGAGTATTTGAAATGTTTGGTGGAAATGCTTTATATATATGTATATATATACACACACACAAATCTGGAATGTATATTTTTTATATACATGCAAAAGCTTATTTTCTTTACAGCTATCTTTTTATAATTCAAAGAAATTAAATATCTTTATCATATAGGTTTCAATGGTGAAGAATATTGAAAGTACTATGGACTTTCAGAAGAATGAACAAATCAGCTTTGGAGAAATACAACCCTATTGTTCTTAGAAATCAGGATGGTGAGACTTCACCTCTTGTACTTTGGACATATTGAGAGGAGAGACCAGTCTCTGGCAAAGGACATCATGGTTGGAAAAGTGGTGGGTCAGTGTATTGAAGAGTGGAAGGTCAGGGTTTCACAGCACCCGAACTCAACAGGTTCACTGGATCAGGCAACCAAATAAATACTTGAGTTGAGGTGGGGAGATGTCTCATTCTTTTATACAGCAAAACAGCAGTTAGCACAGGGGAAGGGGTCTCAGGTAGTCTCTTGTCCCTTTGTCCTCTCTTAGCTCTCAGAGTTCTCTTGGGCTCCCTTCCCTTTATGTCTTTCTTTCATCTCCCTCTTTCCTGTTTCTTTCTCCATTCTATGTTTGTTCCATTCTCCCTTCTGTGTCTCTCTGTTCTCCCTACCCCTCATGTGAGGGAAACTCCTTTTATACTACTACAGAACAGAGAAGGCATCTTGTCAAATACACTCAAATTTTATAATGGTGTGACATCATTCTAATATGGTGGCATGCATAGCAATGACTTAGCATTCCTGGTTTCTGTTGCAACCACTGAGTCACCCTCAGCTGGAAGGAGAGGCTCCTTGATGAGCTATAATCATTCCCTGGCTAGTGTCACCTTCTGACCCAACACAGTGAAAAAGGAAGACCCCCTAATGAGATGAATTTATCCACTGGCAAAAAGAATGTAACATTTGTGAAATAATGCAGAATAGGGCAGTGTTTTGTTTTATTGCATGTAGGGTCGATAAGAGTTGGAACTGAATTTGACAACACCTAACAACACTTGTTTGTCTCTCGTGTTGTGGTGGCTCAAGTTGCTGTGATTCTGAGGGTTATGCCATCAGTATTTTAAATAACCAGCAGGGTCACCCATGGTGGACAGGTTTCAGATGAGCTTCCAGAGAAAGACAGACTAGGAAGAAAGAGTGACAAACTACTTCCAAATCGCTAGTCACTGAAAACCCTATGAATAGCAGAGAAACACTGTCAGATACAGCACCAGAAAATGAGCCCCTCGGGTTGGAAGGCACTCAGAATGCAATTGGGAAAGAAATGCTTCCTCAAAGTAGAGTTGACCATGATGACATGTATAGTGTTAAGCTCGTGGGAGAAAAGCCCACAGAACCTTCATTTGCTGATGCGGCACAACTCAAAATGAAGAGAAACAGCTGTAAACATCCATTGAAAATCAGAACATGGAGTGTACGAAGTATGAATCTGGGAAAATTGGAAGTTGTCAAAAATGAAATGGAACACATCAACATCGATATCTTAGGCATTAGTGAGCGGAAATGGATTGGTATTGACCATTTTGAATCTGACAACCACATGGTTTACTATGCAGGGAATGACAAACTGAAAAGGAATGGTGTTGCATTCATCATCAAAAAGAACATATCCAGATCAGTCATGAGGCACAATGCTGTAAGTGATAGGGTAATATCCAGGTGCCTACAGGGAAGCCCAGTTAATACCACTATTATTCAAATTTATGCACCAACCACTAAAGCAAGTGAGGATGAAATACAAGAATTCTACCAACTTCTTGAATCTGAAATCCATCAAACATGCAATCAAGATGTATTG
>NW_006408707.1:3289102-3308549 GCF_000296735.1 Chrysochloris asiatica
CTTCTTCAACAATGGGCTGAAACATAGAATTGTTACTGGTGATTGGAATGCAAAAGTAGGGAGCAAAGAGGAAGGACCAGTAGTTGGAAAATTTGGACTTGGTGATAGAAATGATGCTGGAGAACAATGATAGATTTCTGCAAAACAAATGACAGCATTTGTTTACCTTCTTTAGACAGCATAAGAGACAACTAGTCACATGGACCTGGCCAGATGGAACACATAGAAATCAAATTGACTACATATGTAGAAAGAGAATATGAAAAAGCTCCATATCATCAGTGAAAACAAGGTCAGGGGCCTTGCTGTTGTTAACTGGTGTTGAGTCTATTCCAACTCATAGTGACCCTGTATAGGATTTCTGAGGAGTGGCTGGTGGGTTTGAACTGCTGACTTTGAGCTTCAAAGGGACCTTGTGTCCATTCTACAGAACTACAACAGGACTCCTTATTTAGTAAGGCATTTGACTACATGGATATTAACAATTTACGAATAATTTTGTGAACTATGAATATTCTACAATACTTAATTGTGCTCATGCAGAAACTGTACATAGACTAAGAGGCAATCATTTGACCAGAACAAGGGTGCAAAAATGACATGGATCCCATGTCTGACATTCTTTGACTTAACAAGGAGTCAGGAGAATCAAATTAAAAATTAGTCTAAGGCCAATTCCTATAAAATGAAGGTCAGACTTGGCTCCACCCGACAGCTTTCTTCACTCTTCTGAAGCTTACTTTTCCTCCACAGCACTCTCTGCTTCACATCTGGGTTTCATAATGCATTGCAATGGCCACACAGAACACAGAGATAATATTCACGATTATAGGATTTATTAGGGATGTGAACAACATATAATTCAGGATCAGAAACAACTCAGGATGCATTAGTTCTCCATTCAGGCATGCCTCTTCTCTGCCATACTGCAGATATGCCTAACTCTTGTCTTTGGCCTCTCAGCCATTAGCTCCCTTGCCTCTGTCTTGCTTGCACAAGTGTTACATAGCTTCTTCAGCCAGTTGGTAAATGCCAAAAGGGCACATTCTGCAAACCATTCTCTTGCCCATAGTCCCACACATTTTCTTGGCTGATGGGCTGAGAAGTCTGCGGTTGCTCTGTCTATCCATGCCGCCCGCCACCTTTTCTGCCACTCATGTTCTGTTCATGGCTCTTCTTTCTTGATGGTCCTAGGCTTGTCTATTCGTGCTTCTGAGATGGATTCTTTTAAACCCAGCAGGATGGCAAAATTAACCAATTCAAGTTAGACTCCTGTACACCCTATTTGCCTGGTTCTACCCAATCATTTGGAATTCTGTTATGGTGCTGTGGGTTAATACTCTGGACTGCAAAGCTATTTGAACCACAAGGTTGGCATTTAAAGCTCACCAGCCACTCCTCAGAAACCCTATGTTGTTGTTATGTGCCGTGGAGTCGGTTCCGACTCATAGCGACCCTGTACAGGAGGGTTTCCGAGGCTGTAAATCTTTATGGTAGCAGAAAGCTTTATCTTTCTCCTGTGGAACAGCTGGTAGTTTCGAACTGCTGACCTTAAGGTTCGCAGCCCGATTCTTAACCACTACGCTACCAGAGCTCCTTTGGAACCAACTTGATGGCACTTAACAACAACAACCCAATCATTTGGAGTCTTGGAGTTGTGCTGTAGGATAAGCACTGGATTGCTAGCTGCAAGATAAGTGGTTCAAATCCACCAGTCACTCCTTGGAAACCCTATACAGCAGGGGTAGGGAACCTTGATTCTTGCCAAAATTTATATAATTCACAGGCCATACAAAATTATCAAGTTAAAAAATTATCCTGTTATATTTGGGCAAATATTTAATTAGCTCACCCCTAATATGATGGCTGGAACTGCTATTGTCTTGTCAGGGCCAGACCAAATAAATTAACACAACTCCAGGTATAGCACTTTAGCATTGGCACTGGACTGCAAACCATAATGTTGACAGTTCAAACCCACCAGCTGCTCCTTGGAAACCCAATATAGGATAACTATGAGTCAGAACCAACTCGACAGCACTTAACAACAACAACAACAACAACAAGATATTGTAAGGCCTTCCTCATTCCTGCTATACAGGGTTGCTATGAGTTGAAACTGACTTAATGCAGTTAATATAACACAACCCAATCATTTGGGAGTTAAGACTTTGGATAGAAAAGTCATATCAAGTAAATTCAAGATATCATTAAGGGGCTGTTGACTGGTTTTAATTCAGAAGAGGTGCATGCCAGCACTGTATCTATTCAAATAAATACTTATTTAATTTGTGTGCTGAGCAAATAATCCGAGAAACTGGACTATATGAAGAAGAATGTGGCACCAGGATTTCAGGAAGATGAGTCCATCAACATGTGATAGGCAAATGACAAAACCTTGCTTGCTAAAAGTGAAAAGGACTTGAAGCACTAACTGATGAAGATCAAAGACTATAGCCTTCAATAGGGATTACACCTCAACATAAAGGAAACAAAATTCCTCACACTTGGATCATGATAAATGGAGAAAATATTGAAGTTGTCAAGGTTCACATTTTGTTTGGATCCACAATCAATGCCCATGGAAGTAGGAGTCAAGAAATAAAATGACGTATTGGACTGGGCAAATCTGTTGCCAAAGACACATTTAAAATGTTAAAAAGCAAAGATAGAACTTTGAACACCTGATCCAAGTGCTTGGTGTTTTTAATTGCTTCATATGTATGTGGAACCTGGATAATGAATAAGGAGGACCGAAGAAGAATTTATTCCTTTGAATTACGGTGGTTGTAAATAATATTCAGTGGAGTCCTGGTGTGGCGCTGTGAGTTAATGAGCCAGACTGCAAAGCCGTTTGAACTGCAAGGTTGGTGGTTCAAGCTCACCAGCTGCTCCTTGGAAACCTTATCCAGGGTCGCTATGGGTTGGAATCGACTCGATGGCACTTGACAACAACAAAGAATATTCAATATATTATGAACTATCAGAATAGCAAACAAATCTATGTTGGAAGAAGTACGCCAGAAAACACCTTAGAAGTGAGTATGGTGAGATGTCATTTTACATACTTTGGAGGGGCTAATCCCAAGACAAAGACATCATGCTTGGTAAAATAGAGTTGGCCCAAAAGACTAAACCCCTAGATTAGTTACTGATACAGTAGCTTCTTCAACAATGGGCTGAAACATAGAATTGTTGTGAAGATGGTGTAGTACTGAGCAGTGTTTCAGTCTGTTGTATATAAAGTTGGAACAGACTCGATGGTACTTAACAACAGCAACAGTATGGTGATGTTATTAACCTACACATCAAACTTTGAGAGGAAAAGATTGAGTAGCAAGACCCAAACACTAGTTTCCAATTTGACTGCACATTGGAATCACCAGGGAAGTTTAAAAAATATTGATTCCTGGGTTTTACCTTTAACGTTTCTGATTTAATTGGTTTGGGATACAATCTGGGCATCGGGGTTTTTGAAAGCTACCCTGATTCTCTTAACATGCAGCGATGCTTGAAAATCAATGTTTGAAAGCACAGTGCCTAATACACTTTTGGTGTTCAACTATTGTTAGTTTCCTTAGGAGATTCCTCCATTAGTAGGATAGTGCAATGAAAAATGAAACAGAAGTAAGTATTCTCTCTGCGGTATAAGGGCTGAAAAGATTTCTAGAGACTAGCAAATTGAATTGCGTTCTCCAATAGATTTTGTCTGTGACCAGTGATATAGTTTGTTTCTTTTTTGTCCTTTCTATGTTGCCTTATTTAAACAAACAGAAGGAAAGGGATAATTAGGCTTTAACCTCACATAGTTCTTGGGAAAATTAATGCTTATAAAATGCTTTTGGATCTAAGGATGAAAGCATATCCATGCCATTTAAAATATAAAAAGAAAAATATAGATACTCTTTAAAATCTTCAGTAAGTAGCCTTAAATAAGGGGAGATAATGTTGGGGCAATAAAGAAGAAAGGTGGTGTTGTGTTGGTGTTGGCATTAGCATGCTTTCTTTAGATCTTTGGAGAAACATAGGAAAAAACTTTATATTGGTTCATTTTACTGGCCTTGACAGTTTTTAAGGGCTTTATTTTTTAGTAAGAGCCTAAATTTCACCCAGAATATAGGTTTTGAAGTCTTCTTATCCAGCAGAAGCTATGGGAGCCACCCTTGACTAAGCTGTTATTATCACCAATTCTAGCCAGGAGAAGTGTTTAAGCAAAATCTTTGAAATTTGTTAAGTGTTGATCTCATTTATGAGTATCCAAATTCCTTGAGAATGAAGTTCTTTACCATTACTATAAAACATCAAATATTTGGATAGACCATTTATTGAGGCAGAGCTCAACATGATGTGGGTAAAAAGGAGTGAACTTTTCTGTGCACTGGACTCAAGTTGATGAAATGCAGTGACAGAGAAGCTATGCCAGATATCTTCCATTTGCCCCTCCAGATCAAATCTTCTGAAACCTGCTTTCAGTCCAGAGACTGACTTGCAGAGGCTATTGTTAGTGAGCCTCTTTATCCTTTGGTTTCATTTGGCCAAAGAGACATAGTGGCAGGAGAACCAGGGAGGGAGAGGAGAGAATTGGGCTTTTAACTTCTCTAGTTCCTTTCCTAAGGACCCTATTGGGCTGGCTGCACTCTCTATCTAAAAGTCACAGCTTCTATCAAGGGACCCTCTCCACATGATTCTCTCCCTAGTTCTAGTAGCTAGCTGCTCCTTTCCTTCTTTGGGTTTTTGGTGATAATAATCTCTGTTACATGATTTAAGAGTACTGCAAGTTACCTTGTAGTTTCCTTTCACTATATGATTTTGTAAAAAAAACTCGAATAAATTCCTTTGGATTATTCTCATTTAACACTAATGGAAATCCTATGAGAGAGGGGAACTCATTTGTCTTGTTTACTATTATATTTTTACTGGTATTTGCTGAATGAACTAATACAAAAATGTTGAACTTTTTCCTTCATTGACTGTGTTTGTATCCTTGATAAGAATAGTGATTACTTATTAGGGAAGCAGTTCCATGGGGGATTAAATTATACGAGAACTAAGGCCATATAGGACTTCTGGTATAGTGCTGTAGGATTGGTGCTAGAGTGCAAACCACAGGGTCAACAGTTCAAACCCACCATTTGCTCCTTGGAGACCTTATACAGGGTTGCTATGAGTGGGGACTGACTCGATGACACTTAACAACAAGACCAAAAACGAAATATTTCCATGTTCCTTTTGCTTATATTTATTTTAAAATTCTTAAGTGTTATATGGAATTTAAAGATATGATGCTGATAATGCATTAAAATAATGTTTGTTTTTAACATTTCTCACACCCAATTAGGTAGGCTGTCCTTGGAAATAAGCAGAATTTAGAGCGCACAAATGCTAAGCAATAAATGCACATTTCTTAAGCCCCATTCTTTTCAGTTGCCCACCAGCTTCTTTACCTTTCATTATTTTTTTTCTTCCATAGTCATAAGACTGCATTCACATTCTGAGATGATGACTGGCATGACTTTCTCAGTCTTGCTGGGAAGAAAAGTGTCCTATTTTCTTTGATAATTAATTTTGCTCAAATGTGAGTTTCAATTTGCTTAAATTAGCAAAAAATCCAAGCTTTCCACAATAACCCTTATCTCAAAAATTTTAAGTTGCAGATTAAATAAATCTGTGAGATAGGGCTCCTCAGAAGGTGCTCGAATGTACCCATGGGTCAGGTCACTGAGCTGCTAAATTTGTACAACCCACAACTTTCTGCTTTTGCTTGTCCACTTTGGTACCTCCTTGCTACTGTCACTACAAGAGAGTTCTGTTGTCATAGCTGGAACCTAATTTTGGATGATCTTGACATCTAGAGATAAACTTAGTACCCTTCTGTCTTCCTGATCATGGATGTCAATCTTGGCATTAACCAATATTAACCTCAGAAAAAAAAAACAAACAACATGAGAGGGCCCAAGGGTTATAGCTTTATTAATCAGCTGTTTTAGTTCACCCAGGTTTAAAAAAAAAAAAAAAATCACAAATCATTAATGAGAGTTTTTTACATTAGACATCTGTTGTGCTAACTTCTAATATACCCTTTATTCTTAGGGAGAACGCAAAGAAGGACCATAGATCAACTTATATCTTAGACCCTAGTGGGGCTATTTCTTAGATTTATTCCTTCAAGATGGCGGTTTAACTCATCCTGGTGTGGCGCTGTGGGTTAATGCGCCAGACTGCAAAGCCGTTTGTAACTGCAAGGTTGGAGGTTCAAGCTCACCAGCTGCTCCTCGGAAACCCTATACAGGGTCGCTATGGGTCGGAACCGACTCCATGGAACTTAACAACAACAACAACAACAGTGGGGCTATTTCTTAGATTTATTCCTTCAAGATGGAGGTTTAACTCATAAAAGGGCACTTTGCCGCTGTCATCCCTAGAACTCTTCAGCCTGTCGTTCCTAGACATCTAGATCCCAAGACAGGAAGAAGTTCCTTCTCCTAGCCTCACAACATGCCCTATTTTCTGCTCCAGGATTGCCCATATGATGATTAACAGGAATATATTCATTCTCTTAAGAGGAAAATCTCATCAATGTATACATAATGTTGATGTATTTCTTAAAGACTGAATCTTTTTATAGACTAACTTTCTGATTAAGCTGTAAGGCTGTGTTTGTATCATTCTGCCTTCATAGGCATGATGTTCTATAAAAACTGCAATTATATAGAGTGTTCAATTGCAACTTTTTTTTTACAGTCAGGCAATCCTCCTATCTTGATTCCAGTTCCAAACAGTGAACTAGAGCTCAACCTTAACGTTAATATGGAATTTAGTCCCCTTATGAGGGTTACAAATCGGGTTGCCAATCTCACGGTCAGCAGTTCGAAGCTACTAGCTGTTCCGCGGGAGAAAGGTGAGGCTTTCTGCTCCTGTAAAGATTTACAGCCTCGGAAACCCTGTACAGGGTTGCTGTAAGTCAGAACCGACTCCACGGCACACAACAACAACAACAACAACATGAGAAAAATAAGCCACTGAAAACCTTATGGAGCACAGTTCAACTCTGACAATTAGTTCTACTTTGATTCCGACTCAACTCAATGGCAACTGTTTTTGTTTTCTTTTCATCTTACGGGCATCAAACTGCTGGTTGTCTCTGTTAGTTTCCAGACTCATAACCTGTCATGACTGATATTTCTTCCCCACTGACTTATTTTGCTTCTAGTCCACTGAAATGACTGCCCTGTTTTGAGATTAGCTACATTTAAAATTTTTTACCTTGTTATATTTTATCTATCATTGTGTATATGTGTTTAGTATGGGGCAGAAAGTGTCAATATATGGCTTAATAGTATCATTTTAATGAAAATTTCAAGATTATTTTTTAAAGAAAAAATGTGAAAATTTTTGTGGATTCCCAACTAGCACAAGAAATACATATGTGAACATTTGATCAAATAAATTTGAATATCTTGGGAAAACTTGTTTGTTGTTGTTGTTAAGTGCCGTCGAGTTGGTCCTGACCCATAGCGACCCTGTACAGGGTTTGCGAGGCTGTAAATCTTTACGGGAGCAGAAAGCCTCATTTTTCTCCCGCGGAGCAGCTGGTAGTTTCGAACTGCTGACAGTGAGATTGGCAGCCCGATTCGTAACCACTACGTTACCAGAGCTCCTTTGGAAAACTTGTTAAGTGCTGTCAAATTAGTTCTGACTCAGCAGCCTTGTACCGGGTTTCTAAGGAATGACTGGTGGGTTTGAACCATCGATCTGGTGGTCAACAATCCAGCGCTCATTCTACAGCACCACACCTGGACCCTAACATAAACATAGGAGATTAATTAACTCTAATCTAACAATATTCTTCCAAATATGTATTCACACTATCTAAATACATTGCAGTACAAATATTTAAAAAAATTAAGCTTAGACCAATTTCTAAGTATTAATAGTTCATAATTTTTATTAGTACAGTTAGTAATTTTTCAATTTGAAATCTAGGGTACAAATCATTTTTGAAAGTCTGAACTATTTATGTTAATAATAAAGTTCATGACGACAAGGGTAGTACTAGAATAATAAATTGCAAATAATTTATATTTTGCTTTACTCTATATTTCTGATGTCTATTTAATCCAGGTGTTTGATATGTTAGGGAGTTTATACCATTTACATTCCAATAATAAAACCACATTCTGAATGTTGATTTGGACAGTTTTCCAGCTACCCCTTCTGTTTTCTCACATGCCAAAGTTTTTTGTATTACTGATTCCATGTTCTGGAGGGACACTGGATTGGTTTGACAGATTCACAGCATCTGGAACTCACCTTATCTCTTTCTAAACTCTCTGTGGTCTGACTTACACCTTCCTTATAAGACATATTGGAAGGCAATAATGTGTTTGGTTTCCATGACTTTTTCCAATATCTGAAACTCTAAGAAAGATAAAGACACATCCTGAAATCCTGCTAAGTTTACATGCAGTCTAAATCAACAGGACATGGGATTCATACATTCTCTATCAGTAACACACAGAGTGCTAATCCACTCATTGATTTGACTGTAATATTGTTAAGAATTTACTGTTATGTCTTTGACAAAGACACAAATTATTTATCAACCTTCTTTAATCCACCTGTACAATGAAAGCAAAAAGGCAAGTGAATAAAACCATATTCTGGACTACTTTGGTCAATGGCAAATATCTTGATGTTAAACTGTCTTCTATTCACAAACTATTGATATGCACATATGAAAATGAATCCACTTGAAATTCCCAAACTGTACATGATCGATCTTTGATCTTGGTCTATAGAAATATATCCATGTTATGTTTCTCCTACAAAAATGTATTGAACTCCTATTATAGGTTAGAACTATTCTAGGCATTGGAGGTATAGAAGAGAAAGAGGTGCTCAAAACTGAGTTGTTTATGTTCTCTAATTGAGATATGACTAAACATTTGGACTTATTATTAAGAGAATAATCTAAGTTATGGTTTTCTATAGAAATGCTTGTGATTTGAGATCTAAGTTTTTGAATCCCAGATGATCAATTTGATGTATATATTGATAAATTTTGATACTTATTGCTTTTCTGAAGCACACAGGTCCAGTTAGTGATAAATGTTTCATTTGTTCTTAGGTAATACAAATTGGAGAATAAGAAAAATTACCAGGCAACATAGGAAGAAAAGATGTTCAGGGAAAGCTGAAGATTTCTTAGATTCAAGTCCCTTACTCTGATTCACAACTGGAGCAATAAATAACATCATGATAAACATAGGAAAGATTGAAGTTGTCAAAGACTTCATTTTACTTGGATCCACAATCAACACTCATGGAAACAGAAAGAAAGAAATCAAATGACATATTCCATTAGACAGATGTTCTGCAAAAGATCTCTGGGAAGTGTTAAAGAACAAAGGTGCCACTTTGAGGACTAAGGTGCACCTGGCCCATGCCATGGTATTTTTAGTCTCTTCATATACTCGATAAGGAGCTCTGGTAGCCTAGTGGTTACGAATTGGGCTGCTAACTTCAAGGTCGGCAATTCGAAACTACCAGCTGGAAGATGAGGCTTTCTGCTTTTGTAAAGATTTACAGCATTGGAAAACCTGTGCAGGGTCACTATGAGTCTGAACTGACTCCATGGTAGTTAACAGTAGCAATAACATATACTCAATGGCACCAACAACATATGCTTATGAAAGTTGGAAAATGAATAAGGAAGACTGCAAAAGAGTCAATGCATTTGAGTTAAATTTTTGGTGAAAGATACTGAAAATACCATGAGCTTCCAGAAGAATAAACAAGTATGTCTTGGAAGAAGTGCAACCAGAATGCTCCTTATAAGCAAGGACGATGAGACTTCATGTTTCAGGAAGTGGAAAGTCATTGAAAAAGAGGAAGACCCCCAATGAGACAGAGTGACACAGTGACAGCAACAATGGGCTTAAATATAAGAACAATTGTGGGTATGGCACATGAGTGGGCAGTGTTTCATTCTGTTGTGTATAGGGTTGCTATGAGTTGGAACTGACTTGATGGTACCCAACAATAACAACAACTTTGATTCATAGGAGAGTGAAATGAATTTCTATTTGGCTTTTATGCAAACAGACAAAACCAGCCAGGATAACTTGAGAATAAAATGAGTTTCAACTTTTCTAATGTAAATAACTATTTTTTCCCCCATAACTTCAGTTTTATTATTCAGCACTATGCCAAAATTTTACCATAATAAAAATGTGCTATAAAAACACTTCACATTGTCATTGGCTTCTGCTGTTAGAAATGCAGAGCCAAGTTTTAAAACTGGGCTGACCAAAGTTTGCTTGGAAATTTTCTGTGGTTCTAAAATGGTGCATGTGGATTTGGAATTGGCTTGCATTAGATAATCTTCAAAAAATTTGTTGAATTTAACAACATTATATGTAGCTTTGTGTACCACGGTCTTTCTCTAATTGTTCTGAATGAAACTGTATCTCAGTATTTCTCACACTATAACCCACAGCTCTTCTCTTTCTGAATCATTTGACCAGTGGAGTTGACTCCATGTCAGATCTTCTGAATTAGAGTCTTTGTAGGTGAAATTAATCTTAAAATCAACATTTGAGATACATTGAATAAGGAAGACCGTAGAAGAATTGATGCTTTTGAGTTATGGTGTTGGAGGAGTACCATGGACTGCCAAAAGAACCAACAAATCTATGTTAGAAGAATTACAGTCAGAGTGCTCCTTGGAGGCCAGGATGGCCAAACTTCGTCTTTCATACTTTGGACATATTGTCAGGAGGGACCAGTCATTGGAGAGGATATCATGTTTGTTAAGGTGGAGGGTCAGAGAGAAAGAGGAAGATCCCCAACAAGATGGATTGGCAGAGTGGCAGTATCAGTGGGTTTAAGTATGGCAACAACTGTGAGGTTGGTCCAGGATTGGGCAGTGTTTCATTCTGTTGTGCATAGGGTTGCTATGGGTAGGTACCAACTCGATGGCATCTAACAACAACAACAACAACAATACAATTCTAATGCATACTTAAGTTAAGAATCCCTATCCTAAAATTGGGAGCCCTGGGTGGTACAAATAGTTAAGATATTTGGCTAATAACTGACAGGTTTGCAGTTCAAATCTACCCTAAATATGCACTTTAGAAGAAAGAAAAGGAATGGAAACAGGAAACAAAGAGAGGAAGTGGGATAATTTATGTTAAATTGTGATGAGAACAATCAATGAACTGAAACAAAATGAGTATGAATTGTTGAATGTAAGACTGATGATTTTCTCTGTAAACCTTCACCAAATCCATAATAAAAAGTTAAAATAAAGAAAAGTAAGAAAGAAAACACTTCAGAGAACTCTTCCTTCTGACATACACGGGACCACCATGAGCCAGAATTTAGTCCAGGGCAATTGTTTTCTGGTGTTGTGATTTAAAAAAAAAAAAAAAAATACTGCTTAGAAAACTTTATGTGGGCAGTTTTACACTGTCATTTACTTTTAAGTTGGAGCTGACTTGACACACACACAAAAACAACATCATACATGATAGTTCATAGGATGTGAAAATGACTACCTACCCTCATTACTCAACCACTCGTCTGTCAGTGTGTTGAACTGTGGTGGCTTGTGAGTTGCTGTGATTCTGGAAGTTATGCCACCGGTATTTTAAATACCAGTAGGGTTACCCACGGTGGACAGGATTCAGATGAGCTTCCAGACAAAGGTAGACTAGGAAAAAGGAGTCGCAAACTACTTCCAAATATTTAGTCACTGAAAACCTTATGAATAACAGAGAAACACTGTCAGATATTGTGCCGGAAAATGAGCCCCTCAGGTTGGAAGACACTCAAAATGTGACTGGGGAAGAGCTGCCTCCTCAAAGTAGAGTTAACTGCCTCCTCAAAGTAGAGTTAACTGAATGGAGTAAAGCCTGTGGGGAAAAAAGCCCGTGGGACCTTCATTTGCTGATGGGGCATAACTCAAAGTGAAGAGGAACAGCTGTAAACATCCAGTGAAAATCAGAATATGGAATGTACAAAGTATGAATCTAGGAAAATTAGAAATTGTAAAAAATGAAATGGAATGCATAAACATGGATACCTTAGGCATTAGTGATCTGAAATGGACTGGTATTGGCCATTTTGAATCTGACAACCACATGGTTTACTATGCCGGGAATGACAAATTGAAGAAGAATGGTGCTGCATTCATTGTCAAAAAAAGAGAACATATCCAGATCAATAATAAGGTACAACATTGTCTGTGATAGGATAATATCCATGTGCCCACAGGGAAGACTAGTTAATATCACTATTATTCAAATTTATGCACCACTAAAGTCAGTGAGGATAAAATAGAAGAATTCTAACAACTTCTTCAATCTGAAATTGATCAAACATGCAATCAAGATGTATTGAGAGATGATGACGTGGAGTGATGGAGCAGCTGGGGACTTTAGATCCAGAGAGGGAGAAGGGCTGTGTGCTGACGACTGGGGTGTGTGTGTGTGTTGCGGGGTGGGGGGGGTGTTGGCAGGCTTGCAGGGTATAACCTTTTATTGGTTGATGATGCATGGAGGGGATTGTAACCATGGCAATGAAACGATATACGATAGAATGAATGTAAAACTAATGTTCTCCCATGTAAACAATCACATAATTCACAATAAAACATTAAAAAAAAAAAACTGACATGAAAAAAAAAAGATGTATTGACTATTACTGGTGATTGGAATGCAAAGATTGGGAGCAAAGAGGAAAGATCAATAGTTGGAAAATATAGCCTTAGTGATAGAAATGATGCTGGAGATCGCATAATAGAATTGTGCAAAATCAATGACTTGTTCATTTCAAATACCTTCTTTAGACAGCATAACAGACGACTATACACATGGACCTCACCAGATGGAATACATAGAAATCAAATTGACTACATCTGTGGAAAGAGAAGATGGAAAAGCTCCATATCATCAGTCAAAACAAGGCCAGGGGCAGATTGTGGAACAGACCATCAATTACTCATATGCAAATTCAAATTGAAGCTGAAGAAAATGAAAAAAAAAAAAATCATGGGAGCCAAAATATGACCTTGAATATATCTCACTTGAATTTAGAGATCAGCTGATGAACAGATTTGATACATTAAACACTAAAGACCAAAGACCAAAAGAGTTGTGGATGACATCAAGAACATCATACATGAAGAAAGCAAGAAGTCATTAAGAAGATAAGAAAGAAGGGAAAGCTCAAATTGGATGTCAGAAGAGACACTGAAACTTGCTCTCCAATGTAGAGATGCTAAAGCAAATGGAAGAAATGAGGCGGTCCAAGAGTTGAACAGAAAATTTCAGAGGTCAGCTTGAGAAGATAAAGCCAAATATTACAACAAAATGTGCAAAGATCTGAATTCAGAGAACCAAAAGAGAAGAACACACTCAGCATTTCTCAAGCTGGGAGAACTGAAGAAAAAATTCAAGCCTCAACTTTCGTTATTGAAGGATTCTCTGGGCAAATCATTGAATGACGCAGAAAGCATCAAAAGAAGATGGAAGGAATACACAGAGTCACTGTACCAAAAGGAAATGGTTGATGTTCAACCATTTCAAGCAGTAGCATATGATCAAGAGCCAATGATAATGAAGGAGGAAATCTAAAGTGCATTGAAGGAATTGGCAAAGAACAAGGCACCAGGAATTAATGATATAAAAATTGAAATCTTTGAAGAAAGTGAGGCAGCACAGGAGGCACTCACTCATATCTGTCAAGAAATTTGGAAGACAACTATCTGGCTGATTGATTGGTAGAAATCCGTATTTGTGCCCATTCCAAAGAGAGGTGACCCAACGGAATGTGGAAATCATTGGACAATATCTTTGATATTCCATGTGAGTAAAGATTTACTAAAGTAATACAGAAATGGCTGTAGGCATACATTTACAGAGAATCACCAGAGGTTCAAGCCAGATTCTGAAGAGGCTGTGGACTGAATGATATCATTGCTGATGTCCGATAGATCTTGGCTGAAAGCAAAGAATATCAGAAAGATATTTACCTGTGCTTTATTGACTACGCAAAGGCTTTTGATTGTGTGGATCATGGCAAGCTGTGGATAACATTGCGAAGTATGAGTATTCTAGAACACTTAATTGTGCTCATGAGGAATCTGTACATGGACCAAGAGTCAGTTTTTTAACTAGAACATGGGAACACTGAATGGTTTAAAATTAAGAAAGGTGTGCAGCAGGATTGTATTCTTTTCACCATATGTATTCAACCTGTATGCTGAGCAAATAACCTGAGAAGCTGGGTTATCTGAAGAAAAATGTGCCATCCAGATTGGAAGAAGACTCATTAACAACCTGTGACATGCAGATGATACAACCTTGCTTGTTGAAAGTGAGGAGGACTTAAAATATTTACTGATGAAGATCAAAGAGCACAGCCTTCAGTATGGATCACATCTCAATGTAAAAATAAAACAAAAATCTCACCGCTGGACCAATAAACAACATTCTTATTCAACGGAGAAAAGATGGAAGTTGTCAAGGACTTCATTCTTCTTGGATCAACTATCAACACTCACAGAAGCAGTAGTCAAGAAATCAAATGACATATTGCTTTAGGCAAATCTGCTGCACAAGACCTTTTTAAAGTGTTGAAGAGTAAAGATGTCAGCTTGAGGACTTAAGTGCACCTGATCCAAGCCGTGGTATTTTCAGTAATCTCCTATGCATGCAAAACCGGGACAGTGAATATAAGGAAGACTGTAGAAGAATTGATGCTTTTGAGTTATGGTATTGGAAGAGAATACTGACAGTGCCATGGGCTGCCAAAAGAACCAACAGATTTGTGTTGGAAGAAGTGCAGCCAGAGTACTCCTTGGAGGCCAAGATGGCCAAACGTCATCTCTCATAGTTTGAACATATTGTCAGGAAGGACAGTTGCTGAAGAAGGATATCATGTTTGGTAAGGTGGAGGGTCAGAGAAAAAGTGGAAGACCCCCAATGAGATGGACTGGCAAAGTGGTACCATCAGTGGGCTCAAGTGTGGTAACAATTGTGAGGTGGCCTAGGATTGGGCAATGTTTTGTTCTGTTTTACATAGGGTTGCTATGAGTTGATACTGACTTGATGGCACCTAACAACAACAACCCTCATTACTACCATTACCAACTAATGTGATAGGGGTTAAGTTAAAAAGTCTTGGACAGATTGGGAGAAAAATGTGGAACAAAACTCAAAATGACATCAAGAATATCATACAGGAAAAGACAAAAGTTTATTAAGAAAGCAAAAGGCTATTAAGAAGTAAACAAAGAAGGAAAAGACCAAAATGGATGTCAGAAGAGACTGAAACTTGTTCTCCAGTGTAGAGATGCTAAGCAAATGGAATTAATGGAGAGGTAAAAGAGCTGAAGAGACAATTTCAAGGAACAGCTCAAGTAGACAAAGTCAAATATTATTATGAAATGGTCAAAGATCTGGAGTTAGAAAACAAAAAGAAAGAACGCTCTTAGCATTTCTCCAGCTGAAAGAACTGAAGAAATATTTCAAGCCTCTACTTGAAATATTGAAAGATTCTATGGACAAACCTTGAAATGATGTAGAAATCATCAAAAGAAGATGAAGGTAATAGCCAGTACCACATAGAAATTGTCAATGTTCAACCATTTCAAGAGGTAACATATGATCAAGAGTCAATCATGCATAGGAAGAAGTCCAAAGTGCACTGAAGGCATTGACAAAGAACAAGGCACTGGGAACTGATGGAATACAAATTGAAATCTTTCAACAAACTAAGTAGCAATGGAGACAGTCACTCATCTATGCCAAGATATTTGAAAGACAATGTGACCTAGTTAACTGATTGGAAGAGATCCATATTTGTGCCATTTCCAAAGAGAAGTCCCAACAGAATGCAGAAATCATCAGAAAACATCATTAATATCACATGCAAGTAAAAGTTTTCTAAAGGCAATTTAAAACCAGCTGCAAAAATACCATTGACAAGGAGCTGCCAGATGTTCAGGCTGGATTCAGACAGGTATGTGGAATGAGGGATATAATTGCTGACATCAGATGGATTTTGACTGAAAGCAGAGAATACCAGAAAGTTGTTTACCTTTGCTTTATTGACTATGCAAAGGATTTGCATTGTGTGAATCATGATAAACTATGGACGACCTTGTAGAGAAGGAGTATTCCAGAACATTTAATTGTGCTCTTGAGGAAAATGTCCATAGACCAAGAACACAACTAGTGGGTTAATATTTGGAAAGTTGTGTGCTAGGGTTGGGTTATTTCATCATATTTTTTCAATCTGTATCATTGTTGTTG
The DNA here is from genome assembly GCF_000296735.1 of Chrysochloris asiatica. Taxonomy (NCBI): domain Eukaryota; kingdom Metazoa; phylum Chordata; class Mammalia; order Afrosoricida; family Chrysochloridae; genus Chrysochloris; species Chrysochloris asiatica. The sequence continues at coordinate 3,305,425 of NW_006408707.1, forward strand.
TTAGGTGCCATTGAGTTGGTACTAACCCATAGCGACCTTATGCACAGCAGAACAAAACACTGCCCCATCCTGGGCCAACCTCACTACTGTTGCCATGCTTGAGTCCATGGATGCTGCCACTTGGCCAATCCATTTCACTGGGGGTCTTCCACTTACAGCAAGCAAGGTTGCATCATCTGCATATTGCAGGTGGTTAAAGAGTCTTCCTCCAATCCTGATGCCACGTTTTTCTTCACATAATCCAGTTTATTGGATTATTTGCTCAGCATACAGGTTGAATAAGTATGGTGAAAGAATACAACCTTTTTAAATTATAAACCATTCAGTGTTCCCATGTTCTGTTTGAACAACTGCTTCTTGGTTCATGTACAGATTCCTCATGTGTACAATGAAGTGTTCCGGAATACTCATACTTTGCAATGTTGTCCATAGCTTGTCATGATCCACACAATCGAAAGCCTTTGCGTAATCAATAAAGCACAGGTAAACATCTTTCTGGTATTCTCTGCTTTCAACCAACATCCATTGGACATCAGCAAATGATATTTCTCATTCTACTGCCTCTTCTGAACCCAGCTTGAACCTCTGGAAGTTCTCTGTCAATGTATGATTGTAGCCGTTTCTGTATTACCTTTAGCAAAACTTTACTCGCATGGGATATCAGAGATATTGTCCGATGATTTCCACATTCCGTTGGGTCACCTCTATTTGGAATGAGCACAAATATGGGTCTCTTCCAATCCGTATACTGAGCAAATAATCTGAGGAGTTGAATTATATGAAGAGAAACATGGCGTCAGAATTGCAGGATGACTTATTAACAACTCATTAAATTAATAACAACTCATTAAAATATTTACTGATGAAGATTGAAGACCACAGCCTATGGTATAGGTTGCATCTCAATGTAAAGAAAACAAAAATCTTCACAACTTATACAATAAGTAACATCAAGATAAATGGAGAAATCATTGAAGTTGCCAACGATTTCATTTTGCTCAGATTAACAATCAATATTCATGGAAGCAGCAGTGAAGAAATCAAATGATGTGTTGCATTAGGCAAACCTGCTGTTTAAGTGTTGAAGAGCAAAGATATCAGTTTGAGGACTAAGGTTGCCTGACCCAAACCATTGTATTCTCAATAGCCTCATATGCATGTAATGTTGGACCATGACTAAGGAAGTCATAGAAGAATTGTTGCATTTGAGTTATGGTATTAGAGAGAATATTGAAAGTACCATGGACTGCCAGAAGAACAAAGAAATCTATGTTGGAAGAAGTACAGCCAGAATGCTCCTTAGAAGCCAGGATGGCCATAGTTCATTTCTCATACTTTAGACATATTGTCAGGAGGGACGAGTCCCTGGAGAAGGACATCATGTTTGGTAAAGTATAGGGACAGTGATAAAGAGGAAGACCCTTAATGAGATGGATTGGCACAGTGGCAGCAGCAATGTACTCGAGTGCAGCAATGCTTGTGAGGTTGGCAAAGGACCAGGTAGTGCTTCCTCCTTTTGTGTATAACGTTGCTATGAGTCGGTAAGGACTCGATGGCACCTAACAACAACAACCTCATTTTTAAGAAACCCTGAAGGCACAGTAGTTAAAGTGTTCAGCTGCTTACCTAAAGGTTGGCAGTTAGAACCCACATCTTGAGATTTACAGCATTGGAAAGCTTATTGGCTACCTTATTGTGTTCCAATAGGGTTGCTATGAGTTGAAATCCACATGCCAGTGGCTTCTAACTTCATTTGTATTTTCCCAATTTTGACTAACCCTAATCCTGGTGTGGCACTGTGGGATAATGTGCCAGAATGCAAAGCCATTTAAACTGCAAGGTTGGTAGTTCAAGCTCACCAGCTTCTCCTCGAGAACCCTATATAGGGTTGCTATGTGTCGGAACTCACTTGACGGCACTTAACAACAACAACAATAATTCATTTTAGAATTTATGTATTCTTTAGTCAAATACATTCCTTAATTATGATCGAAATGACTCTTACCATTTCTACAAAGAACTGTATTAAAAGGCGTCTGTCCAATAAATTTAATTACAAACGAATTCCAATTTTTACCTACCTCATTCATAACACATTAAAGAAGATTTCTGAAAAGTTCCTTCAAAATCCTCCAGTTCTTTTGCTACTCTAAAGCTGCTGTTGAATTAACCTTATAAATTCTAAACTCCCTCTCCATTTCTAACACGGATATAATTTCCCTCTTCCTCTTTGATCCTCACTATTATTTAGATAAATATAGCTTCTATAGATAACCTCCTTTTCCTTCTGACTAAGTACTTAATCCTAATGTAAGTAATTAGGAACTGATTGAATATATGATTGTATATCTGTAAGGATAGAGGTGGTTTGGGTTTTAAAATTTTTATTTTGCTCAATATGTCCTAATATTGCTATTACCAAAGGAAACAGTGATTCTGTGAAAAAATATTTTAATTTTTGTAATTTTGGCACCTATATAAAATTTAATGGTATATAATTTCATTTCCTCTGTGAAATATGTGGTTAAAAATTGAATTTCATACAGTACACATTCATTGCTGATTGCAAACTACAGCCAAAACATTTTCATGTTAATGTTAGCACTTGCATAGTTCAATGTGATGTAAGCATTTTGGAACCATATATGAGTATAGACCTCAGGCTTTTGCCATAGGGAAATTTTTATTGCATGCTTTGCCTTCAATTTACTTTAATGACACTTAATAATAATACATTGCATTTATGTAGCACCTTTTATCCATGATCCCAAAGCCCAATGTAAATATTAAATCTTAAAACTCCCTAGGAGATCAGTAAGTATTTCTAAACTCATTATAAATTTTAATAAAATATAAATGCATGCTATAGCTGAAACTGATGTATGAAATAGTTTAATTTGCTAGAGAAAAGAAATTTACAGTTCTTGCTGCTGGATTTTGAAATTCACTGTTAACAATAAAACAAAGGATTTTTTTTGAGAAAAAATTAATGTATGTTCATTATGGAAAATCTGGAACATTCTTATAAGTATATGTTGTTGTTGTTGTGAAGTGCCGTCGAGTCGGTTCCGACCCATAGCGACCCTGTACAGGGTTTCCAAGGGTGTAAATCTTTACGGGAGTAG
>NW_006408707.1:3308869-3327366 GCF_000296735.1 Chrysochloris asiatica
AATATTATATTTAAAAGATTTTCCAATGAATTAAAATAATCTTGAAAATATTATTTTCAATAGACACCTATTGAATGTATTATAATTTATTTAACTATTCTTATACTTTGTGATGCTTAAGCTATTTCAGGGTTCTAGGATTATGAATAATCTAGTAAGGACCATTCTTTTGTCAAAAGTCTTTATCTTCATTTCCTTAGAATAGATTTTAGAAGTGGAATTACTGAGTCACAGATCACTTAAAATTTTAGGCTTTTGCTACATGTAAGAAATTATTTTCCAGAAAGATTTTCTGACTTGTGTTCTTAAATTATTTTCTTTAAAAAATTAAAACTGAGTTTAAGTTTTCCTAAAAATGTAACCTAAAATTAAAGAATAATAAAGTAATATCATTATGAGTAAGATTGTCAGCTTTGGAGTCACTCACTCTAAAGTCTGCATTTAGCTATTTAGCTGAGCCAAAATAATGAGTATTTGAGATTCCATTCGTCTTTAAATGGGGGATCATGATTCATATTCTACAGAATGTTTTTATAAGTAATAAATACAATAAGATATACAAAGAGATTTAGAGTAATTTTTGGAAATTTCTCACTGGCTAAATTTCTGCCTCCATCTCTGGTGCTGCTGCTTCTCTGGATAGGGTCCTGCACTACTCTGCTCTTGTCCCTTGATGGTCCCAGGGTCCTCCACTCCTGGACTACAAGATCAACCACTCCCCTCCTTTTGTTACAAAACATCTACCTTTACATTTGGAGCAATCACAATCAGTCCTGATAGCAATTATTCACTATTGAACCACAAGAGTCTTATCCCCATCTCCTTTTACCAGCCCCATCTAGACAGGTTGAAAACCACTCAGTGGAGATTCTACCCTCCCCTGTATCCTCTTGAAAACTTATAAGCCATTCACTTTGTTCCTTTGTATCCCCCTCCTCCCCCCATTTTGGGTAGCCAATGTCTAAGTTGCCCATCCCTGTCAACCCTGTGTACAGAGAGGGTGGGAATAATCCTTGCTGTTAAGATTCATTCCTTCTTTTCAGCTACTACATCCATAAGTATAGGTCAAGTTCATCAAATTGTAGTGGATTACACTTTCCCCCCCCCTTCTTTCTTCCTTACCTCCTTCACCCTTTTATTGGTATACTGTTTACCAAGTCTATGTCTACATTTCAACCACTTGTCTGTCAGTTTGTCATTCTGTGGTGACTTGTGTGTTGCTCTGATGATGTAAGCTATGCCACCAGCATTTTAAATATCATCAGGAACACCCATGGTGGATCGTTTTCAGTGGAGCTTCCAGAATTAGACAGTCTAGGAAGACTGAGAGGCAAAGCAATTCTGAAGGCCTAGCATTGAAAACCTTATGACCAACAGCAGAATATTGTCTAATATAGTGCTGGAAGATGAGCCGTCTGGTTGGAAGACACTCAGAATGCAATCCGGGAAGAGTTGTCTCCTCAAAGTAAAGTTGACTATAATGATGTGAATGGAATAAAGCTTTCAGGAAAATTTATTTGCTGGTGGGACACAACTCAAAATGAGAAGAAACAGCTGCAAACATCCCTTAATAATTAGAGCATGGATTGTATGAAGTATGACTCTAGGAAAACTGCAAGTTATCACAAATTAAATGAAACAGATAATGAGCAATGACTTAGTCATTAATGAACTGAAATGAGATCGATATCCCAGGCATTAGTGAGCTGAAATGGATGGTATGGTCACCTAAAATTGGACAATCATGTAGTTTACTATGCCGGGAATGACAAAATGAAGAGAAATGGCATCACATTCATTGTTAAAAAGAGTATTTCAAGATCTGTCTTGAAGTAAATGATGTCTATGATAGGATAATATGCATACACTCCTAAATAAGACTAGTTAATACCATGATTATTCAAATTTATGTACTAATGACAAGAGAATATCATACACGAAGAAAGCAAAAAGTAATTTAAAAAACAGAAAATAACTATGTGAAAATAGTTGTCAAAATATGACCTGGAATATATCCCAACTGAAGTTCAGCTCGAGAAGATAAAGTCAAATATTACAACAAAATGTGCAAAGATCTGGTGTCAGAAAACCAGAAAGAAAGAAAATGCTCAGCATTTCTCAAGCTAGGGGAACGGAAGAAAAAAACTCAAGCCTCAACTTTGGTTATTGAAGGATTCTCTGGGTAAATTATTGAATGATGCAGAAAGCATCAAAAGAAGATGGAAGGAATACACAGAGTCACTGTACCAAAAGGAAATGGTTGCTGTTCAATCGTTTCAAGAGGTAGCCAATGATACTGAAGGAGGAAGTCCAAGGTGCATTGAAAGAATTGGCAAAGAACAAGGCACCAGGAATTGATGGAATAAAAATTGAAATCTTTCAACAAAGTGAGGCGGCACAGGAGGCACTCACTCATCTCTGCCAAGAAATTTGGAAGACAACTACTGGGTCGACTCATTGGAAAAGAACCATATTTGTGCCCATTCCAAAGAGAGGTGACCCAACAGATTGTGGAACTCATCGGACAATATCTCTAATATCCTATGTAAGTAAAATTTTACTAAAGGTAATACAGAAATGGCTGCAAGCATATATTGACAGAGAACTTCCAGAGGTTCATGCCAGATTCAGAAGAGGTCGTGGAATGAGGGATATCATTACTGATGTCTGATGGATCTTGGCTGAAAGCAGAGACTATCAGAAAGATGTTTACCTGTGCTTTATTGACTATGCAAAGGCTTTTGACTGTGTGGATCATGACAAGCTATGAAGAACATTTCAAAGTATGAGTATTATGGAACACTTAATTGTGCTCATGAGGAATCTGTACCTCGACCAAGAGGCAGTTTTTCGAACAGAATGTGGGAACACTGAATGGTTTAAAATTAAGAAAGGTGTGCGACAGGCTTGTATTCTTTCACCATACTTATTCAACTTGTATGCTAAGCAATTAATCTGATAAGCTGAGTTATGTGAAGAAAAACGTGGCATCAGGATTGGAGGAAGACTCATTAACCACCTGTGATATGCAGATGATACAACCTTGCTTGCTGAGAGTGAAGAGGACTTAAAATACTTACTGATGAAGATCAAAGAGCGCAGCCTTCGGTATGGATTACATCTCAATGTAAAAAAACAAACATCCTCTTCACTGGATGAATAAATAAACATTCTTATCAACAGAGAAAATATAGAAGTTGTCAAGGACTTAATTCTTCTTGGATCAAGTATCAACACTCATGGAAGCAAGAAATCAAATGATGTATTGCATTAGGCAAATCTGCTGCACAAAACCTTTTAAAGTTTTGAAGAACAAAGATGACAGCTTGAAGACTAAGGTGCATCTGACCCAAGCCATGATTTTTTCAATAACCTCTTATGCATGCGAAAGATGGACAGTGACTAAGGAAGACCATAGAAGAATTGATGCTTTTGAATTTTGGTGTTGTAGGAGAATATTGAAAGTGCCATGGGCTGCCAAAAGAACCAACAGGTCTGTGTTAGAAGAAATGCATTCAGAATGCTCCTTGGAGGCCAGGATGGCCAAACTTCATCTCTCACACTTTGGACTTTCTGTCAGGACGGACCAGTCGCTGAAGAAGAATATCATGTTTGAATATCTTTACAGAGAGGATCATTCCCATGCCCTCCATACACAAAGTAGACAGGGATGGGCAACTTGGACATTGGCTACCCATAATCCATAATGGAGGGGGAGGGGGAGCTCCAAAGGCAAGACGTGACTGGCTTACAAGCTTTCAAGAGGGATCCTAGATCCAGAGGGCACGGAGGAAGGTAGAATCTCTACTGAATAGTATCCAATCTGTCTGGGCGGGGATGATGAAAGGAGATGCAGCTAGATGTTTTGTGATACAATAGTGAATAACTCTTATCAGTATTGATTGTGAGGATTGGAAATGTAAAGGTAGACCTTTTGTAGCAAGGGAGGGAATGATTGACTTAGCAGTGTAAGAGCAGAGATGCGACTAGGTCTTTTGTGATACAATAGTGAATAACCCTTATCAGTATTGATTGTGAGGATTAGAAACGTAAAGGTAGACCTTTTGTAGCAAGGAAGGGAATGATTGACTTAGCAGTGTAAGAGCAGAGGTCCCTGGGACCATCAGGGAGAAGAGCAGAGTGGGACCCTACCCAGAGAAGCAGTGATGCCAGAAATGGAGGCAGAGACAATGATGTGGAGAGATGGAGTGGCTGGGGACTTTGGACCCAGAAAGGGAGAGGGACTGTGTGCTGATGACCAATGGAGGGGGGTGTGTGGTAGGCTTGCAGTGTATACCCTTTGGTTTGTTGATGATGCATGGAGGGGATTGTAGCCATGGCAATGAAACGATATGCGATAGGACGAATGTAAAGCTAATGTTCTCCCATGTAATAATTCACAATAAAACATTTTAAAAATCGTATTTACAATGAAGAAGTTATTGGTCTTTCAAAATTTTAATATGCAATCTTCTGTATTATTTTTATTACCAAGGCCATATTTTCCAATGACTTACACCTTTTCTTTGCTTCGAACCCTTCACTAGAATCATCAGTAATAATCAATACATCTTTGGTTGCATGTTGGTGAAATTTTTCAATTTCATCATCACTGTTGGTGCATAAATTTGAAAAATATTTGTATTAACTGGTTTTCCTTGTATGTGTATGGATATTTTATCATATCACAGACAGCATTACACTTCATGATAGATCTTGAAGTGTTTTTTTCTGGTGATGAATTTGATGTCATTGTACTTCAGTTTTTTATTGCTCGCATAGTAAACCACACAATTGTCATATTCAAAATGGCTAATACAGTTAACTAATAGCTATGATCTCAATGTTTATGTGCTACATTTCATTTTTGATAACTTCTAATTTTCCTAGGTTCCTGATTCATACATTCCATGTCCTGATTATTACTGGATGTTTGCAGCTGTTTATCATTACTTTGAGTTGTGCCCCATTTGCAAATTAAGGTCCAGAAAGCTTTACTACATTCACGTCAAAACAGTCAGTTCTACTTTGAGGAGGCAGCTCTTCCTCAGTCATATTTTGAGTGCCTTCAAATCCGAGGGGCTTTTCTTCTGGCACCATAACTAACAATAGTCTAGTGTTATTCATCATGGTTCAACATTCAATATTCTGGTGCTATATGACAGTGTTTCAGTGGCTAAGCATTTGTGAATAGTCTGACATTCCTATTACCCAAAATAGATCTTCAAAAGGAGTTCATCAAGACATATCAATCAAACTTTCCAAATCCAAGGACAAGGAAAAAATCTTGATAGCTGCTTGGGAAAAATGAAAATTACCTATAAAGGAGAATCAATAAGACTAAGTTTTGATTTATCAGTTGAAACCATGTAAGAAAGAAGACAAGGTGGTGGCATATATAACACTCTGAAAGAAAAATATTACAACCATGAATCTTATATCCAGTAAAAATGTCCCTTAAATATGATGGGAAAATTTGGAATTTCTAGATAAACATATATTAAAGACATTTGTAAAAACCAAATCAACCTTATAAGAAGTACTAAAGGAAGTTCTTTAGACAGAGAAACAATAGCAATAACAACAACCTGATATTAACATGTATGACAATGTCACCCAGAAGTCAACACAGATACAGAAGCATCCAAGTTAAAACTGGTGTGGTTCTGTAGGATAAGCACTAGACTGCTAACCACAAAGCTGGCTGTTCAAACACAACAGTTGTTCTTGGGAACCCTATACAGGCTTACTATGAGTAGGAACTGTCTCAAAGGAATACAACAACAAATTAAAACAAATCTACAAGACTGAAAATCATGGACAATTATTAAGTAAAAAGAGAGCAGTGTGCTTTCAGACTCTCCAAATGGAGAAGAATTCAAGTATATTTCAAGATAGAACAGACTGTTTTAAACTTGGAAAAAATTTAACGTACATGCTACTTGGTTAAAGAGGAAGGCAATATACAATAAGAGGGAGGTTACCAAAAAATGAAGGCTGAGGATGACACTGGGAGGACAGCAAGAGTTAAAGGCAACAGAAGTAAATACTGCTATATACACAATCCTGCAAAAATGATGCTCTACAAGTAGATGCATGATTAGTCACAAAGCCTGAACAGGTGTGAGATGGAGATTGGGAATATACCCACAAATATATATGCTTGACAGTAGACATTTGTACATGGGTTTTATCTTTGCTGTAAATATTTCCATGAATGTGGTGGAGCATATGGAGAAAAAGTAATGAAAACTTGTTAGACATTCCCCTTGAGGGAATGAGTCATTGGGTCTGAGGGCTCAAGAACAATGTCTTTGAGTTCCAGGTGGTCAATTGGTATAACATAGTCAACAAAAACAATGTTCTACATCCTATTTTGGTGAGTAGTGACTGAGGTCTTCAAAGCTTGTGAATGACCACCTAAGGAGCCATTGGTCTCTCCCTGTCTGGAGGAAAGAAGAATGATGAAAATCAAAGACGCATGGAAACAATTAGTCAAATGAACTAATGAATCATGTGAACCTCAGTCTCTACTACACTAATACTAGAAGAACTAAATAATGATTGGCCACCACTAATAACTGTTCTGTAGGAGCTCTCATAGCGTAGTGGTTACGAATTGGGCTGTGAACCTCAAGGTCAGCAGTTTGAAACTACCAGCTGCTCCGCGGGAGAAAGATGAGGCGTTCTTCTCCCATAAAGATGAACAGTCTTGGAAACCCTGTGCAGGATCGCTATGAGTCGGAACCGACTCCATGGCACATACCAACAACAACAACAACTGTTTTGCAAGAGAATACATAAGAAAGTCTTGGATAAAATGGGAGGAAATATGGAACAAACCTCAAAATCATAAAAAAAAAAAAAAAAGAGATCATGTTTACTTGTTGAATAGAGACTGGTGGAGCCCAGATTTGGAATTGAACTCAACCCTGTGGTTCAATTTTCAGGCATAGATAGATATACAAGGGGAACAATAGCACTAATGATGTATGCACACCTTAGAAAAATCAACCATTTGAGATCACCAGGGTGGCATTTACCTAAGGATAAAGTTCAGAAGGGTTAGAGAAACTCAGGAAGTGGGGTGGTGGTAGTGGTTATGTGCCGTGGAGTTGGTTCCGACTCATAGTGACCCTATACAGGGTTTCCAAGGTTGTACATTTTTAAGGGAGCAGAAAGCCTCTCCTGTGGAACAGCTGGTAGTTTCGAACTGCTGACCTTGTGGTTCACAGCCCAATTCGTAACCACTATGCTACCAGAGCTCCTTAGGAAGTGAGGTAAGTAATATTATATTGAGGAGATTGTAATCAATGAAATGAAACAAAGTATGTATTCATTATTGAATGTAAAATTGATAATTTGCCTTACAAACAAATCACAATAAAAAGTTGAAAGAAAATTTCCTATTTTTTGTGGGTAAAAGTTGGTTTCTTACCATAACGGATGATACGATTTATGACATGGTCCATGTTGATTGCTATCATCTCTTACACTGCATACATTTTCTAACACCATTGACGGTTTTTACTTCCTTGGAAACTGTCTCACTATTTATTGCCTGCTTCAAGATCTTTGTAAGAGGTCTTCCAAGATGGAAAACTATGACAAAACTGAGCCCAGTGTTGATTATTTTTAAATGTTGACTATGTTTCCTGTGCTATTGCCCTTGTTACCAATCCATTGCAAAAATGTGTCCCTCATATACTTTTATTGTTAAGTGCCATTGAGTCAGTTGTGACTCAGAGGAACTGGTGAGTTTGAACTGCTGACCTTGTGGTGCGAAGTCCAGTGCTGATACTACAGTGCCACACCAGGAGTCCTCATATAATTTAGAACTTAGCTTAAGGTTTCTATTTAGAGCCACTCCTTGGGCTTTCTATTTAAGGTTATTTTTTATCTTTATGAGTGACCATACCATGTTGTATATGAGTATTTATTTAGTTGTCTATTGGAATGTCTCTCAGACTAGTCTATAACTATCATGAAGGTAAGGATTATAGCTGTATGATTTACCATGGTGCACTCATTGCTTAATACAATAAAGAGGGCATCCAGTAAGTATCAAATAAATGAAAGAATGAATAAAATCTCAATAGACAAGATATGCTACTTTTAATAATGTATTATTATTAGACTTACAAGATTGTAATACAATGTGTTACTAGTGAAGAACCTGGTATTAAAGAAATCTTTTAAAGTTTCTACCTTCTGAAAGACTAGACTTCTGGTGATGAATTTTTCAGCAACCTTTCAGTATAAAGATGTTAATATCATTAAAAACATGAAAGGAAATGTTATATGTGCAAAAATTTAACATTTTTCATTCAGGATGTAGACCACTGTAATATAGAACTTATCATCACACTCAAAAAATAAGAAATAAATTACAACGTATTTGCTGAAATGAAAGCATATTTGACTTTTCTGTATCAGAAATTCCTACTTTTGTGGAATTTTTCTCCCCTATAATAAGGAGCTCTGGTAGCATAGGGGTTACGAATCGGGCTGCGAACCTTAAGGTCAGCGGTTCGAAACTACCAGCCGCTCCGCGGGAGAAAGATGAGGCTTTCTACTCCCGTAAAGATTTACACCCCCGGAAACCCTGTACAGGGTCGCTATGGGTCGGACCCGACTCTATGGCACTTAACAACAACAACAACAACATAATAAAAATATCAAATATCAATTTGAATTGGCTGCAACTTTTTATTGTGTCTTCAGACATAAGTTAAAATGTAACAATAATACTTATGATCACTAATATTTACATGACTATAAAGTTATTCTTTTTGTTAATTGTACAGTGAGAAACTTGCTTTACTCATGACAATCCCAAGTGTGCAGAGTACAACTGCTCCATAAGGTTTTCAAGGTTATGACCTTTAGGAAGTGATCACTAGACCTGTCATCCAAGTCATCTCAGGTGGGTCTGAACCACTGACCTTTTGGTTAGTAGTCCAGTGCTTAACCATTTCCACCACTCAGGGACTCCTTGGGCACTACTGTGAAAACCAGCTAATGAGAGCACTCGTTATTACTTGGTCAGCGATGTTTGTTGACTGCGGTCAGTTTTCAGGGAAGATGATATGTCTGGGAATTGCCTCCATATTTTACGCCATGTGTGTAAGCCAATTTATGTAGTAACAGAGATAGGACTGTAAATGGCAATCCAGCCACCTAAGGCCTCAGAAACCCTGTACAGGGTCGCTATGAGTCAGAACCGACTCCACGGCACATAACAACAACAATAAGGAGCTCTGGTAGCATAGTGGTTTCGAATCAGGCTGTGAACCACAAGGTCAACAGTTCAAAACTATGCTGCTCTGCAGGAGAAAGATGAGGCTTTCTGCTCCCGTAAAGATTTACAGCCTTGGAAACCTTGTTGAAGGTCAGAACTGACTCCACGGCACATAACCACCACCACCAACAAGCATGCCAATATGGGGTTGCTATGAGTCGGAATTGACTCAATGGCACTTACCAACAACAGCAACAAGCATGCCAATGGAGTGGAAATTGAAATTGTAGTAGCCTTAGCTGGTTTTATGTTCTGATAGGATCTTTGCCTTAATGTGATTATATGGTCAGTGTGTTGGCTAGCTATAATTCTAACCCTCTATTCTTACTAAATCATATGATAATTTATTTCCTTTTAATTACATGCATGACTTTGCCAAAACAAGAATATTTCCATAAATGACTAAAATTGCCTCTGTGATTATATGGAGACTCAAATTGTCCAATGCCCAAATAGGTATATATTACTAGGGGTCACCATGAGTTGAGAGTCAACTCAATGGCAGCTGACAGTAGTAGCAACAACAACAACAACAATTAGTAGGTATAGAGTTGACTTGTCAAAAATATCAATTGAATGAGTATACCTACTTCTCTCTTTCGCATACTGTGACAAATTAAAACTTAAGTAGAAACATGAAGCCTGTCCTCTGGGAACTTGTAACATAATATTGGCCTGAAGAGTGTCCCACAAACATAAATCTAGTCAATCATAACTTTTTGGAATTGCAATTAGTGTTATTAAAATGATAGGACAAAGGCAATGAGAATCTGGAAAGGCTTTATGGAAAATAAGAATTTTGAATAAAGATTTGAAGGAATAAGATTTGACAAAAGATTGTTTTTGGAAAATACATTGAAAAAGAATGTTCTAGGCAGTCTTCGGACGTATTATTAGGAGGGACCAGTAGCTGGAGAAGGATATCATATTTGGTAAAGTGGAGGGTCAAAGAAAAAGAGGAAGACCCCCAATGAGATGGATTGGAACAGTGGCAGCAGTGATGGGTTCAGGTGTAGCAACGATTGTGAGGTTGGCCCAGGACCAGGCAGTGTGTCGTTCTCTTGTGCATTAGGTCACTATGAGTCAGTACCAACTTGATAGTACCTACCAACAACAGGCAGTCTTCTACTGGACTTCGCCAGAAGATTCTTAAACTCTTCTATTGAAATGCTCATCAATATCCTTTCTGTTGTTTCTTTTCAAGTCATTTGCTTTCAGTAAGGGACATTACCATCAACCCATCTGCTCAAAGAAAACAAATATCTATGATTCTTATCTGACACTTCTCCATCCTCACTTCTGTATACAATCAGTCAGTGGGTAAGTACTATAAATTTTACCTTACAAATAACTATCTATCCCTCTGCATCCTCACAGCCGTAGTCTTAGTTCAAGTGACCTGCAAGACACTCCAAATTGGTCTTTCTGAAACCACTCTTGTCTCCTCCAGCTCTATTTTAAACATTTTACCTACAGTTGTTGTTGTTGTTGTTATGTGCCGTGGAGTCGGTTCTGACTCATAGCAACCCTGTACAGGGTTTACGAGGCTGTAAATCTTTAAAGGAGCAGAAAACCTCATCTTTCTCCCATGGAACCTCTGGTAGTTTCGAACTGCTGACCTTGAGGTTCACAGTCCGATTTGTAACCACTACACTACCAGAGCTCCTTTACTTACAGTGGTCCCCTAAAAATGCAGGTCAGATCATGTTATTCTTTTGCTTTAAATTCGTTAACACCTTTTCATTTTTTGTAAGATTATATCCCAAGTATTTACCATGGTTAACACATAGATCCACATGTGGTCTATGCCCACTCCTCCACATTTATATTGTGCCACTCTCTGGTAGTGTAGTGGTTACAAATCGGGCTGAGAACCTTAAGATCAAAAGTTTGAAACTACCAGCTGTCCCGCTGGAGAAAGATGAGGCTTTCTACTCCTGTAAAGATGTACAGCCTCAGAAACCCTGTCCAGGGTGGCTATGAGTTGGAACTCACTCAAAAGCATATCACAACCATGACAACCTCTAATATGCCTCAAGTATACTGGACTCCTTTCATTGTCACAAATGGTCCACCATCTTTTCTGTCTCTAATCTTTTGCAAATGTTCTTCCCTTTACTTCTACCACTCACTGTCACACAATACGTAGCTTGCATGTTGCTGTGATGCTGGAAGCTATGCCACTAGTACTTTAAATACCAGCAGGATCACCCATGGTGGACAAGTATCAACTGAACTTCCAGATTAAGGCAAACTAGTAAAAAGGAGAGATGGACTAGTTCTGAATGTTTAGTCACTGAAAACCTTATGAATTGTGGCAGAATACTTTCAGATAGCACAACAATATTGAAACATAAATAACTACAGACTATTGTCACATAAAATGTTAAAAGATGAATCCCTTAGATTGAAAGGCAGTCAAAATACAACTCAGGAACCTTTGACTCTTTAGAGTTGACCTTGATGACTTGAATGGAGTGAAACTTTTAGGACCTTCATTTGCTGATGAGGTACAATTCAAATGATGTGAAAGAAATGTAAACATCCATTAATAATCAGCACATTGAATGTACAAAGTATGATTCTAGGAAACCTGGAAATTGTCAAAAATGAAATGGAATGCATAAGCATCAATATCCTAGGCATTAGAGAACTGCAATAGACTGGTATTGGCTATTTTAAATATGACAATCACATGGTTTACTGTGCAAAGAGTGACAAATTAAAGAAGAATGGTGTCGCATTCATCATTAAAAAGAACATTTCCATGCTTATCTTGAAGTATAATGCTGTCTGTAATAGGATAATATCAATATGTCTACAAGACAGACCAATTAGTATCACTATTACTCAAATTTATGCATCAACCACTAAAGCCGGTGAGGATGAAATTGAAGAGTTCTTTCAACTTTTTTAGTCTGAAATGGATCAAACATACAATCAAGAAGTACTGATAATTACTGGTGATTGAAATGCAAATATTGGAAACAAAGAAGAAGGATTAGTTGGATAATATGGCCTTGGTGATAGAAATGATGCTGGAGAGTGCATGACAGAATGTTGAAAGACCAATGACTTCTTCATTGCAAATACACTTTTTTTTTTTTTACACCTCAGACATCTTTATTTTACTCCAATATGCCACAAATTCATAGGAAATAGGAGGTTGTAGCAATTCAGGCTCCCTTCCATTGGTTCTCGCAAAATGTACTTCTCTGAGGGGAGCAGGCTGGCGTTTTAGTTGAATTCAGGTACATTTCTCTTTGGTTTCCTTCTTTTTAGGATCATTTTCCTTCACTTGCTTCAGAAAGTTATCTTAGCTCTTAGAGTGCTTATTGTGCTCAATGCACACATTAATTCTCTTGGCAAGAATCTTGTCCTTAACTTGTTTGTTCACAATAATGCCAGCAACTCTTTTGCCGTGGTAACATTTGTGGGGACTCCCTTGATGTCAACAATATCGACTTCCTTGTAGATTTGCATGTATGTGGCCAAAGGTACAACCTCATGTTTTCTAAAAGGCCTGGAGAACATATAGCAAGTGCCCCACCTCTTTCCTTTGGGTTCATCATTTGGGTGGATTACTGCAAGATGGTAGTTCCAGTTGAAATCAAATACCTTTTTTAAACAACATATACATAAATGATGACTAGACATATGAACTTCACCAGATGGATTATATAAAAGTGAAATGGAATACATCTTTGGGGAGAGTGAAAAGGTCCATATCATCAGTCAAAGCAAGGCCAGGGGCAGACTATGGAGCAGGTCATCAATTGTTCATCTACAAATCCAGACTGTAACTGAAGAAAATTAAAACAAGTCCACAAGAGCCAAAATATGACCTTGAACATTTCTCTCCTGAATTTAGAGATAGTCTCAAGAACATATTTGATGCATTAGACACTAAAGACTGAAGACAAGAAGAGTTGTGGGATGACATCAGGAACATCATAGAGGGAAAAAGGAAAAGGTCATTAAGAAGGCAAGAAAGAAGGGAAAGACCAAAATGGATGACAGAAAAGACTGAAACTTTCTCTTCAGTGTAGAGATTCTAAAATAAAAGGAAGAAATAAGGAGGTAAAAGAGTTGAGAAGAAAATTTCAAAGGGTAGCTTGAGAAGATGAAGTCAAATATAATGAAATGTGTAAAGACTTGGAGTTTAAAAATCAAAAGGGAAGAACATGCTCAGAATTTCTAAAGCTAAATTTTCCAGTCTTGACTTGATATATTGAAAGATTCTGTGGGCAAAATATTTAATGATGCAGAAGACATCAAAAGAAGAAGGAAAAAATACATAGTCACTGTACCAATAAGAGATTTTTGGTGTTCAACCATTTCAAGATGTGCATAGGATCAAGAGCCATTGATCCTAAAAGAAGAAGTCCAAGGAGTACTGAAGGCATTGGCTAAGAACAAGGCACTGGGAATTGATGAAATACAAATTGAAATCTTATAAAAAACTGATGTGGCACTGGAGGCACTCACTTATCTATGGCAAGAAATTTGGAAGACAAATGTCTGGCTGACAGATTGGAAGAGACCCATATTTGTGCCCATTCTAAGGAGAGGTGACCCAAAGTAATGCAGAAATCACTGGACAATATCATTAATATTGCATGTAAGTAAAATTTTGCCAAGGATAATTAAAAAACAGCTGCAACAGTACATTTGCAGGGAATTGTCAGAAGTTCAAGCTGGATTCTGATAAAGATGTATAGTAAGGGATAACATGGATGATGTCAGATGGATCCTGGCTGGAAGTAGAAAATACCAGGAAGATATTTACCTGTGTGTTATTGACTATGCAAACACTCACAACTGTGTGGGTCATGACAAGCTATTGACCACATGCAGAGAGTGAGTGTTCTGGAACACTTAATTGTGCTCATGAGGAACCTGTACATAGACCAAAAAAGCAGTTGTTTGAATAGAACAAGATAACACGGAATGGTTCGAAATCAGGAAAGTTGTGCACCAAGGTTGTATTCTTTCACCATACTTATTCAGTCTGCATGATGAGCAAATAATCTGAGAAACTGGATTATATGATGAAGAATCAGGATTGAAAGAAGACTCATTAACCTCCTGCAATATGCAGATGATACACCTTGCTGGTTGAAAGTGAAGAGAGCTTAAAATATTGATGGAGATCAAAGACCACAGTCTTCGATATGGGTTGCACCTCAATGTAAAGAAAACAAAAATCCTCACAATCAGATCAATAAATAACATCATGATAAATGAAGAAAAGACTTAATTTTAAATGAAGAAAAGACTTGGAACTACTATCAACACTCATGGAAGCAGCAGTCAAGAAATCAAAGGATGTATTGCATTAGACAAATCTGCTACACAAAATCTCTTTAAAATATTTAAGAGCAAAGATGTCAGTTTGAGAACTAAGGTGAACTAAGCCATGATATTTTTAATAACATCATTTGCCTGTAAAAGTTAACCAATGAATCGAAGATCATAGAAAAATTCAAGCATTTGAATTACGTCGTTTGAGAAGAATATTAAAAGTACCATGTACAAAGAGGTCTATGTTTGAAGAAGTACAGCCAGAATGTTCCTTAGAAGCAGGATGGTGAGACTTTGTCTCTCATACTTAACACATATTGTCAGGAGGGACTAGTCCCTGAAGTAGGACATCATGCTTGGTAAAGTGGAGGTGAGCAAAGAAGAGGAAGACCCCCAATGAGATTGATTGGCACAGTGACAGCATCAATGGACTCAAGCTTAACAACAATAGTGATGAATTCACAGGACCAGGAGTGTTTTGTTCTATTGTGCACGATGCAGAATAGACTAATGGCACTTAACAACCACAACAACAACTTCCCTCTACTTGAAGAAATAATTTGGAGTATTCATCTATTTAGAAGTAAATAGATACTTACAGAGCACAATAAGGTCCTTGGAAGAAAACCTAACCAGAATACAATCTGGAGGAGGCAGATGTAGTATCGTGCAATTTTAGACTGTATGGCTTAAAGAACACCCTCTTCCCCCCAAAGAATGACAAAATGTTCACCAGATACAGAGTAGAAATATTGCATCAAGATAAGGGACATGAAAGAAAGCAAAAAGATCGTGAATGGGAAAGAAAATGGCTTGAGTTGAGGCTGGAAATGCAGGTGTATGGGTGCAGATAATGTGGGGTGTCATAATCATGTTTAAGATTTTGAGTTTGAGGATATAGTAGCTTTTCCTGTATGATGGGTATATGATATCAGGAAAATCTGAAAATTGGGACATTTGTTTGTAGTATTAATTCTAATGGTTTTGTTTTAACTGTGGGAACAAAGAGATGTGCTGGGAGCAGGTACTCCCCAAATAAGGAAGGATGAGTTGGTAGTATTAAAGCCATGGGGTAGGCAAGGAAGGAACTGCAGATGACTCCATTGCTGGCTAATGTGCCCCTGTTATAGTAGTAGTTGAAATAGGGTAAAGGTTTGAGGAAGAGGACACTGTGCTCAGTTTTGTCCTAAATAGTTTTAGATCTTGGCAGACCACAAAAGAGATACATTTTGTAGACAGCACAAAATATGTCATTATAAAAAGGATGAAAGGTCAAGACCTGAGATATTGATCCAAGAGTCATCTGTGTCAAGGTGGAGTAGTTATGTTGCTTTTCAGAAAGCAGCCAGCGTAACAATATAGAATTTATTAGACCAGGTCATCTGGATTCCTAGGTTTTCATTAACTGTACTTAGCTTCATCAGCATGAGACAGAAGTAGTGGAGAAAGAACAGGTTAAAGAGACTGAGCCCGCTGTCCATTGCCAGGGTAAGCCATAGGGAAAAGTAACACCCAGAGTAATATTTAACTAATTAAAATGCGGTTTATACGAACATTTTACTAAAAGTTTGAAGGATAAACCGAAGATGGTTGTTGTTCTTGTTGTTAGGTGCTGTTAAGTTTGTTTCAATTCATAGTGATTCTATGTCCAGCAGGACAAACATTCCTTAGCCCTGCTCCTTCCTCACAAATATTGTTATGCTTGAGCTCATTGCTGTAGCCATTATATTGATCCATCTCATTAAGGAACTTCTGCTTTTTTAGTGACCCTTTACTTTACCAGCCATATGACCCTTTCCAGAGACAGATCTTTCCTTATACTATTCCCAAAGTATATTAGATGAAGTCTCTTCTTTCCTCCTTTCTAAGGAGCATTCTGATTGTACTTTTTCTAAGACAAATTTGTTCATTCTTCTGGCAATCCATGATGTGTTCAATATTCTTCATCAACACCAGAATTCAAAGGCATTAATTTGATCTCACTAATCCTTACTCACTGTCTAGTTTCCACAGCATGCCTTTAATTTCCCTATCTTGCTGTATAGCGCTAGCTAAGACTTCCAAAACAATATTGAATAGGAGTGGTGAAAAGGACATCCTTGTCTGGTTCCTGTTTGCAGAGGGATGGCTTTAGGTTTCTCTTCATTGAGAGTAATGTAGGCTGTTGGTTTTGTATATATGCTCTTAATTATGCTGAGAATTTTCCCTTCAATTTCTACCTTGTTGAGTGTTTTTATCAGGAATGGAAGTTGGATTTTGTCAAATGCCTTTTCTGCATTAATTGATATGATCATGTGGTTCTTTTTTCTTATTTATATGGTGGATTATTTTTCTAATGTTGAACCTTCCTTGCATCCCTTACAAGAATCCCACTTGACCATGTCGTATTATTTTTTTGATGTGCTGCTGGAATCTGTTGGCTAGGATTTTGTTGAGAATTTTTGCATCTATGCTCATGAGGGATATCAATTTTCTTTCTTAATGATGTCCTTCCCTGGTTTTGGTATGAGGGTTATGCTTGCTTCATAAAATGTATTAGGAAGTTTTCCATCATCTTCTATATTCTGGAATAATTTGAGTAAAATTGGATTGGTGAGATCTCTTCCATGAATGTTTGGTAGAACTCACCAGTGAAGCCATCTGGGCCTGGACTTCTTTTTGTTGGGAGTTTTATGATGATCTCATCAATTTCTTCTTTTGTTATGGGTGGGTCTGTTCAAGTTTTCTACTTCACTCTGTGTAAGTTTGGGTAGGTCGTGTCTTTCTAAAATTGTATCCATCTCTTATAAGTTCTCAAATTTGTTGAAGTACAACTCTTCATAGTATTTTGTTATTATTCTTTTGATTTCCCTTGGTTCCATTGTGACACCACCCATGTGGTTTCTAATGCATGTTATTTGTGTCTTCTCCCTCTTTTCTTTTGTTTGGGTTGCCAATGGTTTGTCCTTTTTAATTAATCTTTTCAATGAACAGCCTCTTGTCCTGTAGATTCTTTCTATAATTTTTTTGTTTTCTATCTCATTTATTTTTGTTCTAATCTTTATTATTTATTGGTTCTTTTGGTTTCCTCTGTTGTTCTGTTTCTAATTGTTGGAGATGCTATGTTAATGTGTTGGTTTTGGTTCTTTCATCTTTTTGTATGTGCACATTTATCGCAATAAATTGTCATCTCAGCACCTCTTTCTCTGTGTCCCAATGATTTGGATATGTTGTGTTTTCATTCTTGGTTGTTTCTAGTAACTTTGTGAATTCACGTTTAATTTCTTCTACTACCCATCACTATTCAGCAGGGTGTTATTCACTGTCCATGTGTTTGACTTTATTTCCTTGGTCTTCTTATTGTTGATTTCTAGTTTTATAGCACTGTGGTCTAAAAAGATGCTTTGTAGTATGTATTTTTTAAATGTTTTATTGTGAATTATATGGTAGTTTACATGGGAGAACATTGGTTTTACATTCATTCTATCATATATCATTTCATTGCTGTGGTTACAATCCCCTCCATGCATCATCAACCAATCAGTCTTCAGCACACAGTCGCTCTCCCTCTCTGGATCTAAAGTCCCCAGCTGCTCCATTGCTCCACGTCATTGTCTCTGCGTCCATCTCAGGCATCACTGCTTCTCTGGGTAGGGTCCTGCTCTCGGCTTTTCTCTGGTGATCGTCCTAGGGACCCTTGCTCCTAGAATGGAAAGTTAATCATTCCCTTCTTTGCTATAAAACATCTACCTTTACATTTCCAACCCTCACAATCAGTCCTGATAACAATTATTCACTATTGCATCACAAGAGACCCATATGCATTTCATTTCATTAGTTCTGCCTAGACAGATTAGATACCACTCACTGGAGATTCTGCCTTCCTCCAGGATCCCTGGCTCTAGGTTCCCTC
>NW_006408707.1:3328285-3352276 GCF_000296735.1 Chrysochloris asiatica
CCCCCTTTTCCCCATTCCAACCATGGCTCAATTTCTGTATCCCAGAGCCGTAGTTCCAAGGTTGTGCATACATCATTCTTTACCTCTGTCCCACTTAGCCCATTCAAACCTGCCTAATTGTTCTCCCATCTGCTTTGTTCTTCCATTCCCCTCCCCCATCTTGTATATTGCCCCCCTCACCAGCACTCAAACTTTCCTGTGTCTAATCCCTGCTGTGTGCTCTATCTTCCCCTCCCTCCCCTCACCCACCCCCAACATCCCAACAATCAACAAAGAATTCCCCCCACCCCCTTTAGTATGGGTTATTTCCCTTAATCTTTTACAGTAGTGGTCCTATGCAGTATTTCTCTTTTTGTAACTGACTAATTTCACTCAACATAATGCCCTCAAGGTTTATCCATGTTATACGATGGCTTGCAGCTTCCTTGTTATTCTTCATGGTAGCATAATATTCCATTGTGTGTATGTACCACAGTTTGTCCATTCTTCAGTTTGATGGGCACTTTGGCTGTCTCTATCTTTTTGCTATTGTATATAGTGCTGCTATGAACATTGGTGTGCATATATCTTCTCATGTTGTGGCTTGTTTTTCTTGTGGGTAAATACCAAGTAGAGGAATTTCTGGATCATAAGGTATTTCCATTTTCAACCTTCTGAGGAAATGCCATATTGCTTTCCAGAGAGGTTGGACCATTTTGCAGTCCCACCAGCAATGCAGGAGTGTCCCATTCTCTCCACATTCCCACCAGCATTTATTGTCCTCTACATTTTTTATCTTTGCTGTTATTGTTGGTGTGAGATGATATCTCATTGTTGTTTTGATTTGCATCTCTCTAATGGTTAGTGATCGTGAACATTTCTTCATTTGTTTGTTCGCTGCCCAGATCATATTTGATTGATAGCTTCACTGGATAATGGATTCTTGCTTGGCAATTTTTTTCTTTCATGGTTTTATATGTGTCTCCCCATTGCCTTCTTGCTTGCATGGCTTCTACTGAGAGATCTGAGCTTAATATGACTTGCTTGCCTTTGTATGTGACATTTCTGTTTTCCCTGTCTGCTATCAGAAGTGTCTTCTTATCTTTGAGTTTGGACAGCTAGACTATAATATGTCTTAGTGATTTTCTTTTGGGGTCCACCCTTCCTGGAATTCGTTCAGCTACTTGAATGCTTATTTTTTCACTTTTCAGGATGTTAGAGAATTTTTCTTCAAGCAGTTCTTCAACAATTTCCTCTGTGGACTTGTGTGATTCTTCTTGTTCTGGAATGCCAATAATTCTTAAGTTATTCCTCTTCATGTTGCCCAACATGAATCTTATAACTTCCTCAGAATTTTTTATCCTTTTTTGTGTTTGTTCTTCTATCTTACTGGTATTGAGAGATTGGTCTTCCAGCTCACTGGAAGTAGAAGACTCCCATCTATTCTACTCCTCTGCCCTTTCAGAGTGTTCTCTAATTCTGTTATTTTGTTATTGATCATTTGGACCTCTTTCTGTATGTTTTGAATTGTTTCCAATGTTATATTTATCTTATTTGATTGTTCCTGTAGCACTTTTCAGACTTCTTCCTTATTTTTCTCAACTCCATTATAAAGTGTTTTGAAACATTATTTTATAATTTTTTCTCAGGCATTTCCAAGGCCTGTCCTCCTTCCAGAATGGAGTTCAGGTCTACTTCTAGGTCATTTGTCTCAGGCATTTTATCTGTTTTTGGACATGTGCTTATATGGTCATCTGCTTTTGTTGAATGTTTATCTGTTGTCTTAAAACTTAATTGAATATGTGTTTTGATAATTTTTTATGGTTTCTGATTGCTTCCAGGAAGATGTGATCAGGATGTGGGCTTCCCTTTAACTCCTCTTGTTGCTTAACTCAGAGTAACTTTCACAGATGTTGTCTGTTTCCCTGGTATATGGCAGTTGGTATTGGTTCTTGCCTGGGTTTTGGTGTTTTATATAACGTGATTGTAGCTTGGCTATATGGCAGCAGTTGCTGACTCTTCTTGTGTAATATAGGGAGATAAAGAGTCCTCCAAAGGCAGAAGGGGGCCACATAATAGCAAAACACCAGTGGGGGGAAAAAATGAGAGAAAGAAGAAAAAAAAGACTAAAAAGAAACACCAAGAAATACAAGACTGAATAATGCAGTCTCTAATCACAGAAGAGGGAGAGGAGGGAGAGAAGAAAAGGAAGGAAAAAAATTAAAAAAAAAAAATCTATAGCTTAATATGCATATGGCTTTAATAACCTCTCTTCAAGTTCCTGTCTTCAAAGCTGCCAGAGAGATTCCAAGTTGCCAGTGTTGGTTGTTACGCTATACCTCCTCAGGCTCAAATCCAACCTTTGGCCTGATTTGCCTTTAAACTTTCTTTCCCTCCCTTTAGCCCTCTCCTTCTCTTTCCCATGATAAAAATCAAAACAAAAAAGAAACATATAATAAAGTCCAGGGCCTCCGCTTGGGCTGAGTATCTGCGTGCATGCGTGGCAGAAGAACCCACCAGGGGTGAGAGTGGGGGGGTGGCCACTCGGCTCAGGCTCTCCGTCTATTCACCAGAATAGAGGTGGGCAAGCAGTGAGTGCGCCAATTACCAGATACCAAAGAAAAAAAAAATCTGAGAAAGTATATTGTCCACCTTTGTCCCAAGGTTCCCGTGGCATTTTTCCATGGTGTTTCTGCTCCCCCTGTTTCATTTTACCACTTGGTTTCACCCAGGATGTTGGCTCAGGCCTCTGATCCCAGCCTGTCAGATTCAAAAGTACTCGATTTTTTACTTCAGCTCCAAACTCCACAAGCTATAAGCCTTCAAACCTTTAAAATATTCCTATCTCTGTGGTTCCGGGTTTTGGAGCCCTGCCCTGGATCTGCTTTGCCTGGTATTCTGTGTTATTGCTGACGGTAAATTTCCCTGCACTTCTACCCTAGCCGCCATCAAGCCCCACTTCCTCTTTGTAGTATTTTGATGTTTTTAAATTTATGGAGTTTTGCTTTGTGACCTAACACATGATTAATTTTGGAGAATGTTCCATGTGCACTGGAAAAGAATGTGCATTGTGCTTTTGTTGAGTTGAATATTCTGTACACATCTATGAGGTCAAGTTGGTTGATTGTGTTGTTTAGTTCCTATGTAACTGTTGAGTTTCTTTCTGGATGTTCTATCCCTTTTTGAAAGTGGCATATTAAAATCTCCCACTATATTTGTAGATTTGTCTATTTCTTTCAACAATTCTAGAAGGGTTTGCTTTATACATCTTGGTGCTCTTTCATTGGGAGCATAGATATTTATTATGTTTATTTCATCTTGCTCAATTGAACCTTTAATCATTAGATAGTATCCCTCTTTATCTCTTATGCTGGTTTTTGTCTTAAAGTTTACTTTATCAGAGATAGTATTGCCACTTCTGCTTATTTTTTATTGCAATTAACATAATATATATTTTTCCAATCATACATTGATGGCTACAATCATACATTGACAGAGAACTTATAGAAGTTCAAGCCAGATTCAGAAGAAGCCGTAGAACGAGAGATATCATTGCTGATGTCTGATGGATCTTGGCTGAAAGCAGAGACTATCAGACAGATGTTTACTTGTGCTGTATTGACTATGCGGAGGCTTTCGATTGTGTGGATCATGATAAGCTATGGACAACATTGCAAAGTATGAGTATTCCAGAACACTTAATTGTACTCACGAGGAATCTGTACCTGGACCAAGAAGCAGTTGTTTGAACAGAACATGGGAACACTGAATGTTTTAAATTTAAGAAATGTGTGTGACAAGGTTGTATTCTTTCACCATACTTATTCAACCTGTATGTGAAGCAAATAATATGAGAAGCTGGGTTCTATGAAGAAAAACGTGACATCAGGATTGGAGGAAGACTCATTACCAATCTGTGATATGCAGATGATGCAACCTTGCTTGCTGAAAATGAAGAGGACTTAAAACATTTACTGATGAAGTATGGATTACTCCTCAATTTAAAGAAAATCTAAATCCTCACCACTGGACCAATAAACAACATTCTTATCAATGGAGAAAAAATTTAAATTGTCAAGGATTTCATTCTTCTTGGGTCAACTATAAACACTCATGGAAGCAGCAGTCAAGAGATTAGATGACGTATTGCATTAGGCAAATTTGCTGCGCAAGAATGTTTTAAAATGTTGAGCAAAAATATCAGCTTGAGGACTAAGGTGCACCTGACTCAAGCAATGGTATTTTCAATAACCTCATATGGATGCGAAATCTGGACAGTGAATAAGGAAGACTGTAGAAGAACTGATGTCTTTGAGTTATGGTGTTGTATGAGAATACTAAAGGTGCCATGGACTGCCAAAAGAACCAATAGATCCATTTTGGAAGAAGTGCAGTCAGAGTACTCCTTAGAGGCCAAGATGGCTAAACTCTGTCTCTCATACTTTGGACACATTGTCAGGAGGGAACAGTTGCTGGAGAAGGATATCATGATTGGTAAGATGGAAGGTCAGAGAAACAGAGGAAGACCCCC
Organism: Chrysochloris asiatica; assembly: GCF_000296735.1. NCBI lineage: Eukaryota > Metazoa > Chordata > Mammalia > Afrosoricida > Chrysochloridae > Chrysochloris > Chrysochloris asiatica. Next base: position 3,332,796 of record NW_006408707.1, read on the forward strand.
AAGGAGATGGATTGGCCAAGTGGCAGCATCGATAGACTCAAGTGTGGCAACAGTAGTGAGGTTGGCCCAGGATCGGACATTGTTTGGTTCTGCTGTGCATAAGATCGCTGTGAGTCATTGTGGATTTGATGGCACCTAACATAGCGTAGTGGTTACGAATCGGGCTGCGAACCTTAAGGTCAGCGGTTCGAAACTACCAGCCGCTCCGTGGGAGAAAGATAAGGTTTTCTACTCCCGTAAGGATTTACACCCTCGGAAACCCTGTACAGGGTCGCTATGGGTCGGAACCGACTTGACGGCACTTAACAACAACAACAACAACAAAAATATTTTTCCATGCTTTAACTTTTAGTTTGTTTTTGTCATTGTGTGTAAGGTGTGTTTCTTGCAGGCAGCATATTTCAGGGTCTTGTTTCATTATCCATTCTGCCACTCTTTGTCTCTTCACTGGTGCATTTAATCCATTGACATTCAGTGTAATTTTCGATGTTGTTGTTGTTGAGTGCTATCGAGTCAATTCTGACCCATAGCATCCCTGTATAGGGTTTCCAAGGAGCAGCTGATGAGTTTGAACTGCTGACCTTGCAGTTCAAATGGCTTTGTAGTCTGGCACATTAACCCACAGCGCCACACTGGGACTCTAATAGGTATGAATTAACTGCTGTCATTATGTTAATTTTTTGTGGTATTGTTCATTCCTTTGTTCTGTGTGCCTTCTTGTGTTGAGTTCATGTTTTTGTGCTATATCTTGTCAGTTTCTTCTTAGTTTTCATGTTTCCTTGTTCTGCTTGGATCTTCATTTTCTTGGTAAGTTGTGAAGTATTAACTTTCTTTGGACTTATCCTTGAGTCTTCTAACTTTTCCCTCCATTTAAGACAGTTTATTGTATCTTGCAATCTAACTGACCTCTTCACCACCTGGATCTCTGTTCCTGTATTTTCCCATTCTTTGACATTGTTATTATTTTTATCTTTGGTTGACCTCCCAGCTGCTTTGAATTCATTGTTGTAATTTTGTTCTGTTCTGGACTCTGCTATCTGTTGTCTGAGTTCTGGGTGTCGTTGTCATGTCTGTCAATCTCTGGTTGTTGTCTGTTCTTGTTGGTTTTCAGTCCAAAGAACTCCTTTTAGTATGTTTTGAAGTGCTGGACTGGCTTTCACAAAATATCTTAGCTTCTGTTTATCCTAGAATGTTTTGATTGAACCATCATATTTGATTGACAGTTTTGCTGGATAGGAGATTCTTGGTTGGCAGTGTTTTTCTTTTAGATTTTTATATATGTTTCCCCATTGCCTTGTTGCCCTCATGGTTTCTGCTGAGAAGTTAGAGCCTAAACTGATTTGCTTGTTTTTTTAAGTGACACTTCTCTTTTCCCTGGCTGCTTTTAGGAGTCTCTCTTTGTCTTTGATTTTGGAGAGCTTTATTATGATATGTCTTGGTGATTTTATTTTAGGGTCTATCCTTCCTGGGGTTTGTTCACCTTCTTGAATAATTATCTTCTCAACCTTCAAAATGTTAGGGAAATTATCTTCCAGTAGCTCTTCAAGTATTTCCTCTGTGGACTTCTGCGATTCTTCCTGTTCCAGAATGCCAAAAATTCTTCAATTATTTTTCTTCAAGTTATCCAGCATGAATCTTAGACTCTTTTCAGATTTTTTTTTATCCTTTTTTCTGCTTGCTCCTCTATCTTAGCAGTATTGAGAAATTTGTCTTCTAGTTTGCTGGTTCTAGCTTCCATCTCTTTGATTCTACTCCTTTGCCATTTTATTGTATTGTGCATTACTGATATTTTATTATTAATCTTCTGGACCTCTCTTTGCAGGCTTTAAATTGTTTCCAATGCTATATATTTCTTGTTTGACTGCTCCTGTAGCACTTTCTTGACTTCTTCCTTATTTTCCTCTACCCCTCTGTGAAGCATTTGAATTTGTCTCCATATCATTCTGAATTCCTTCTCAGGCAAATCCAAAGTCTGCTCTTCTTCTTGTGGAAACTCTATGTCTGCCTCCAGCTCATTTGTCTCAGTTACTCTTTTCTGTTTCTGGACATGTGCTGAGATCTTTTGTTGCTTTTTCTTGGATATTTTCAATAGTTAGGTGCATTCTCAATGATTAAATGACTATGTGTTGCTGTGTTGTTAAGGTAACTGAGTGTCTCCTGGTGGATGTGATCTGGAGATAAGCTTCCCTTTTCATGTGTAATGCCTAGAAGCTGGTATTGGCTCCTGTCCTGATGTTGGGATATTATGGGATATGACTGTAGCTTGGCTATATGGCCATGATTTCTGTCTTTTCTTGGGTAATGTAGGGAGAGAAAGCTCCCACCCCCAGGAAAAAACATGAGATCAAAAGAACCAAAACCAGAAACAATATAAAAGTAGAGACAAAAACTACCACTCAAAAACAAAAATAAAACTGTAGCCAACTGACCAGTAGTCTTTGCTGTGCAGAATCAGTGTGCATGCACAGTAGAAATCTCCAGCATTGGGTGGGAGTGTCCATTTGCTCAGACTTCTCCTTTGGTTACCACTGTGGAAGTTCACAGATAGATATTGAGAAATTAATGGAAAAAATGTTGTCCACTAGTTTAATCTATGAAGATCAGTTAGGTATTTGCATGTGCACAGCATTACTGTCAAAATAGCTGCATCTTTGTGTGTAGTAGTTGGTGTTTGATCTTGCCTTTTATGTTGGGGTTTTACAGAGTGCTCATATGGTTTGTCTGTATGGCTAGACCTGATTTTTCTTGCTGGGTAGGCAGGATTATAGAGGCAACTTTAGGGCTGGGTCCCAGAGTCAGATGTCGTAAATAGCTACCAAAGGATCCGCTCGTGGGACCAATGGTGCTTGTCCCAGGGACTTCCTTACTGTGCCATGGGAAAACCATAGGCACAATACTGGACCCTTTTGGGGGTGCACTCCCATATGCCCAAAGGTGTCAGAGTTGGGCAGAGAGGATGTGACTGGGGGAGGAGGAATGAAATGTGTAAAATCCCACACACCTCTTTTTTCAAATGCTGCTGTGTGGTTTTTAGGGCCCTATCACTGTATCAGTCTGGTTGCAGCCCTACTCTCTGATCTCAACCTGGGCAGAGTGGCCACAGTCAATTCAGAAATTGCCCTATTTTCCTTTCTACAGTCACCTTATTCTATGCCTGGCACCTTATACTAGATCCAAAGCTCTGGAGCTGCTCCATGAAATCACCTTTTCTGTTTTTTCCACACCTCCCCCAAGGAGCCTGTCCTATCTGACTCTGCTTCTCCTGCCTCCAAACTGGAAGTCACCTCAATTGGTATTTTATTAATTCTTACTGCCTTATTTTTCATCATGCCTAAGTGCAGCTTGGACTTCTTCCTTCATTACTATTTGTTTTTGGTCAGATACTACGTCTTGAAATATTGAACACTGCCCAATTATTTTTGGTTCAGTGACTGTATTTCTTTTATATATTTTTTACATTGTTCAATAGAATAAAATATGGATGAAAATTTAGATGGTTTCTAAAGTTACTGCCAGCTATAATATTTTGTAGTTCTATATTGAAAAAAGATCAGATAGGGTTAAATGTGACTCTCAACAGAAAACAAAACAAAACAACAAAGGAATGAAAGGTGATTACAGATGTAGGTCCTAATTTTCTAAATTTAAATATGCCTGGAAGGGTGGGATTAAGAATTTTAAGGAATCTGACTGAAGACAATGAGGACTTCCCAGAGTCAAATAAAGATTGTTTTTAATATGTTATCATTGATTCCAGAGCCTTGTAAATGGATTGTAGTAGAGACAGTTAGAAGTAGGCTTTGAGGAAGAAAGAAGAGTGCTAAGGAAAGCCAAAGTGTCTTCTTCCTTTTTTCTTTATTTTAACAAAGCAGATGAAGGGATGAAAGAATCCATGATGAACTGTCTGAAGTCTCAAAACTTGGGGAATAGGTAATATAAATACTGGCATATTGTATTGGATAAATCTGTTGCAGCAAAAGACCTCTTTAAAATGAAAACATTTTAAAAAGCGAAGATGTCACTTTGAAACATTGATCAATTCTTTTTGTACAGTGATGCTGTGTCATCCCTTTTTTTTTTTTTAGTGTTTCTATGTTGTTCAATATTTTGCCCGTTGTTGTTGTTAAGTGCTGTCAAGTTGGTTCTTACTCACAGTGACCCTGTCTAGGGTTCCCAAAGAGTGACTGTTGGGTTTGAACCACCAACCTTGTGGTTACAGTCCAGTGCTGATCCTATAGCACCACACCAGGAGTCTAATATTTTGAGGCTGAACTTTTTCCTTCAGTTCTTTCAGCTTGTAAATACCTAGCATGTTCTTTTCTTTTGGTTTTCTAGTTCCAAGTCAGCACATTTCATTTTAATACTTCTTGAGTTGCCCTTTGCAATCTCCTGTTTAATTTTTTTCATTCATCATTTCTTTCTTTCACTTTAGCTATTCCACATTACAGAACAAATGTCACTATCTCTTCTGACATCTATTTTGGTATTTTATTTTGTTCCTATCTTTTTAATGATATTTTCTTTCTTCATGTATGATGTCCTTGACATAATCTCACATTGAGTCTACAGTCATTAGTGTTCAATGTGTAAGATGTATTGTTGAAATAATCTCTAAATTTATATGGGATATACCCAGTCATACTTGAACTTGCATATGAGCAGGAATGTCAGTATCCAAACTATACAAGACATGACCTAAAAAAGGGTTTGCAAGTAGGAACATAGAGGTGATAATATGTTGATTTTATATGAGTGGTGTGTGTTGTTTATTACTGAAACATGTATCTGTTCCTTCTTAGTTTCTTTTTCATTAGAATTTTGCTATGACATTTATTAGCTTACTGATCTTGGGAAAGTCACTTAAACTCTTTGTACTTCAGCTTCCTCTTCTTTAATTAGATATCTCAGAGAAAAGAATACTACTCTGAAAGCTGCTTGTTTGATTTAAGTGAGCTGATCTCTGAAAACGTGGTCAGTACTTTTTTGCTACGTGTCATCTCTCAAGTTTCAACTGGTTATTGATGGAGTAAAAATCATTGCCTCTATTTTCTGATTCTGCTGCCCACTGCTGTGGGAACATTTGCACTACTTTTCAAGGCCTCTCATTTAAGAGGAAATCAGATGCCATCTGCTTGACAATCTAATAGATCTATTTTCATGAAAGAGATTATTGCCACGAATTTTGAATTCATGAGGCTTTCATTGATGCAGCAATGAGCATCAGTGTCCTTGATAATGCTTTCATCTCTAGGTTACATAGAATAAGACTGCACCTGTAAACTCATTGTAATTTGCAGAGTTGTGCATACCTTTGAAAAATGATTTGTAATTCTCATGGCTAGCTCTCAAAGTATTTTTTAAATGACTCTGAGCTGAACAAGGACAAGCCAACCATGTAAAACTTTAAAGCGGCACCTGACAGACATAGATATCACACATCTGTTTTGATCGTCACTAGGACACTAGGAAGAGGTCTAATTCCATTGATCACAAATATATTTCACAAGGGCTTTAACTTGCATTTTTTTTCACATCTCTCATTATTCTATGAAAATGTGTGACTTTTGGAGTTTTGCTTTCCTCACCTTAGGAAAAGACATAAGTAAAGAAGAGGTCTTAGATCTTTTTTAGAGCAGCATGGATTCCAAAAGCACTTATAAGCATAATAACAATGCAAACAGAGATAATGTTATAAGAATTGCTATGAATGGATGCTCGCTTATTTCTGAGTACAGCCAAAAGATGTCAACTAATAATCCTCAAATGGCTTTGCTAGCTTTGAGTTTCTACAACAGGCTGTAGTAAAGTACCCTTTATTTTGAGTCTTTTAATTTGAAATCAAGGCAAATTCATGTAAAAATGATAAAACCCACATTCTGGAATGATTAAACATTTACGTACCGTTTAAGAAGAAGCTACTAGAAGTTTGTTCTTAAAGGGGGTAAGAAATAGAATCAAGGCTAGGGTTTTGGGAGATAGGGCTGGGTTATTGGGTGAGTTCAACATAAGTCTTAAACTTCACTTACCTACATATGTTGTTGTTGTTGTTGTTGTTACGTGCAGTTGAGTTGGATCCGACCCATAGTGACCCTATAACAGGGTTTCCGAGGAGCTAATGGTGAGCTTGAACCATCGACCTTACAGTTCAAACGGCTTTGCAGTCTGGCTCACTAACCCATAGCGCCACACCAGGGCTCCTACATATAATTACCCTTTAATCATTCCATAATGTTTAATGACCTATTTCTCCTTCAGGAAATCCCTCAGGTTGCAGTTTTACCTCAAGAATATTATTTTTGAGGTTTTTCTCCATTAGCATCTTACTCTGAATTCTCTATGTAAAAATGTTGGAAGGATGATGAAAGTTAGCAACAATTAATTATCACTTTTATAATAAACATGACTTTTGTTGTATTCATTCTCAGTAATGAAAATGTAACAGTTGGACTTGAAAAATATGGATTGATCTTTGTTTTGTCTCTCATAGTGATAACTTTGCGCACACTAATAATTAATAGCAATAGTCATATCAACAAAGTAATAAAAAACATCTAAGAGACACATGATGAAAACTTCTTTAGTACTAATTCATAGATCTTAGTCAATTATAATTCATTTTTGTTCCTAAAGGATCTTTTGACTAACACTCTTCTTCCATTGTCTTTTTTTGAAATATGTTTTCTTGTTGCTAGCTAACTAATTTATTTAAAATGAAACATTATTTAAAGCATGTGATATTAGTATGATTTGCTCTAAGGGTGTTAACCTAATTTAAAAAAGAATCAGTTTTAATATCTCAGTGGTATTATGCTTTGTTAAAATTGCATTTTTGGAAAAACTCACTCATCTGTAACAGTTTAAATATGAACCCTTTACCAATATACTATATTAGCTGAGTAAAAAATGAATTTCCCTTTTACTGATTTTCTTTTCAATATATCTTATGAAATCATAAGAGAATTCTGTAATTTATATAGGGAAATTTGACTGCCATTTGCTTGGACTGTGACATATGACTATAATTTGTAACTTTCCTTTCAACACTTGGTTATTTGTTATCTGAATATCTGAGTTTCAAAAATGTGAATTAGTGTATGAACAATGGAAAAAGAAATAATAGTATTCTGTAATTCTCAGAGGCCGGAGCATGCTACTATACTTAGAAATATGGGTTGGGTAACAAACACATTTAGGTACATAATTTGTATTCTACTTATATTGATGATTTACGTGACTGTGTGATTTGCATTTTCATTTGATTTTTGCATCCTTTTATTTATATGTTATTTATTCTCTTTTGTGCTTGGGAGTATGCACGTCTCTAGCTGTTTCCAAATGTCTTTGAAACTTCATCAAAATCTCTAGCTCAAGGAGCAAGTAGTCTAGTAGAGATTACAGACAAATAAACAAAATGCAGTTAAAAAAAAAAAAAAATTAGAGTGCAGAGTTAAGACACCTGCCTCAGAACTGTAGACATCCCAGAGGAAGTGATTTCACCTAAGGCTTGAGTGATGATTATGACTTGGCCAGAAAATAGAAATTTAGGATTTGGTTGGAGTAGCAGGGAGGAGGCAGGGATGGGGGTTTAGTTGGTGGGGCAGGAGGCGTACTGGAGGGGAGAGAGTATTGTTTTAGTCAGAAGGACTAGCTCTGTTATACCAAAGACTAGAGTCAGCAAACAGCATCAGTCCTGTGAGAAATTAAAAATATTTCATTATGGCATTTTAGGTGGACCACTAGAGACATTGTTTGTTGTTGTCATCAATTTGACTCTGACTCACGGTAATGTTATGTATAGAATACCAAAATGTTGCCCAGTCACAAGCCATCTTTATGATCTTTGATGTGTTTGAGCCCACCGCTGAGCTTATTGGGTCAATCTTTCTCATTGAGGGCTTTCTTCATTTTCACTGACCCTCAACTTTACCAAATATATCATCTATTTTTGGCATTTGGTGGCATGTCCAAAGTATCTTTCCTTCTATAGAACATTCTGGTTCCCAGGAAATATATATATATATATATATATATATGTTATTGTTAACTGCGGTAGAGTGCGTTCTGATTCATAACAACCCTGTGTGTACTGTTTCTGAGGTGCGGCTGGTGAGGTTGAAACGCTGACCTTGTCCAACACCGCCCCCCCTCACTCTCTCTCTCTCTATACACACACACACATATATATTGTGGTGATGGTGTTGTACCATGGAATTGATTCTCTCTCATAGCGACCCCGCACAGGGTTTCCGAGGCTGTAAATCTTTACGGGAGCAGAAAGCCTCATCTTTCTCCAGTGGGAAAAAAAGCAGGTAGTTTCTAACTGCTGACCTTGAGGTTCCCAGCCAATTCATAAACACTACACTACCAGAGCTCCAGTCCAGCATATTAATCCCACTGGTCACACCAGGATAGAGTCTTAGTGTGGCACTGTGGGTTAAATGCGCTGGATTGCAGTCAGTTAAATCACCAGGTTAGCAGTTCAAGGGGTTGTTATGGGTCGGAACCAACTTAATGGCACTTCACAACTATATAGTTGTTAAGTGCTGTTGAGCCGGTTGTGACCCATAGTGACCCTGTGTAGGGTTTCCAAGGAGCAGCTGGTGAGCTTTTAACACTGACCTTGCAGTTCAAAGCAACTTTGAAGTCCAGTGCATTAACCACAGCACCACACCAAGACTCTCTCTTTCTATATATATAACATATATAACAACATATATTGTTCAGGAACGAGACCTTATGATATTGGGGTTGGAGAACTATAGAAGATGGAGCCATAAGAATGGATTTGATGAAGACTTTTGGTGGTTGGTATAATTCATTGCAATTTAAGTCTGGGAAATAATGAGTAAAATAGAAGATTCAGATGCTCCCCAAACCATTGAGGTTCATGTGTATCAGGAATTGTGCCTTACTGAGTTAGAGTAACCTGTCATCAAAAAGCAATCAAGAGCCACAGAGATTCTCTGATGGCTCCTGCTTAAAAGCCCTCCTAAAAGGGAATGCTATAGTAATATAGTATCAGCTTTGTTATATTTCAGAGGGCAACTGCCACCAAAGATGGAGACACTGGCATGATCTGAATTTAACTCTAAAGAGTCTATCTGCCATCTATCACAGTGCCTACCAAGCCAGTAGTTTCCTTCTAAGGGAGAGTATTTTACCCACAAATAGCCTGTGGAAACATCCCTGGGTGGCCCTGACTCCTCTTTTCACAGACCAATCTGACTGGACCAGGGTGGTCCTATCCTTAGCCAATCCTTAGATTGGCCAGTGTTCTATGAGATGGTTTGGCATAAAAAACTGCCCCAAAAGGCAAAATGGTGATTAGGTGGGTCAGATGTTCTTGCTCAGGAATTTGGACTAGGGCATCTGGGGAGGGAGTCAATTAGTTGGTTTTGGGAGAGAGTATAAGTTAAAAAAAAACATCCCACAAAAAGAGGCTTTGTGGCATCAAGAAAGATGAACAAACTGATTCTATAAGTAAACAGAATTTATGAGTAAGCAGAAACTGAAACAGAAATGACAAAGACTTGACAGTAAGGTGGCTAATTGGTACTAATGAGGGGAGATGACTCAATCAGAAGGTAGTTTAGCCATTACAAAAATTAAAGATCCAACAAATGTTGTTACTAAAAGGCCATGAAGACTAGTGATCAGTGGATCCATGTTAGATTTCTTTATTTCCAAAGATTCTAGACTGCTGCTTCCATGAGGATTGACCAAGTTGATCCAAGAAGAATGAAGTCTTTGACAACCTCAATCTTTTCTCCACTGATAAGAATGTTGTTTATTGGTCCAGTGGTGAGGATTTTTGTTTTCTTTACATTAAGATGCAATCCATACTGAAAACTATTGTCTTTCATCTTCATCAGTAAGTATTTTAAATCCTCTTCACTTTTAGCAAGTAAGGTTGTATCATCTGCACATCACAGGTTGTTAATGAGTCTTCCTGCAATTCTGATGCCACGTTTTTCTTCATATAATCCAGCTTCTCAGATTATTTATTCAGCATACAGGCTGCATAAGTATGGTTAAAGAATACAACATTGGCGCACACCTTTCCTAACTTTAAACCAATCCCTTATTGTGGTCGAACAACTGCCTCTTGGTCTATGTACAGGTTCATTATGAGCACAATTAAGTTTCCAGAATACTCATACTTCAAAATGTTGTCCATAACTTGCCATGATCCACACAACCAAAAGTCTTTGGCACTTAACAACAACAAAAACAACAACTTCATTAAGTTGTTAAAAAGATTAAATGAAATAGCACATGTACAGTACACAGTAGTCTCTGACATAGATGTTGATAGTTGCTGTTGAGTTGGTTCGGATTCATAGTCACCTCTGATTCATAGTCACATGTTACCAGTCCTGCATGATCTTCAGATCATTGGTGTGTTTGAATCATTGTTACAGTGATTGTGTTAATCCATTTAATTGAGGGTTTCCTTCATTGAGAACTGTGAAAGCTAGTGTTTAATAAATATTAGTGATTTTTATTATAGGGTGTCATTGTCAATTATTAACACCAAAACACAATTTTATTTTTCTGATAACTTACTGTCACCTCTAAAATAATCTTGGGAAGAAGGGACAAAAGTTTTGATGGGACACCTTATACCTGAAACATGCAAATCTTGTAGAAAGAGTAGGAAAGTTTGGATCTCCTTAGCCTGGAAGTACATTTTTCTCTGAAGCTTTGATCCATGCAACTACATAGGTATGAAGACAGTACAGGTTATGGGTATACTTCTGATCTTCATGCATGCATAGGCCCCATTGTAGTAATTTAAAGAGTTGTGGTGATATCTAGATTCAGGAGAAGCAGATCATGGTGTTGAAGTATGTTGTGTTAACTCTTCTCTAGAGGAAGAAACAGTATGTAGCTGTTACCTATCACATGGCTCTACACTCCTCAACCTATGGCTCACTATATGCCTTATCAAGCACCTGAGGAAAGCAGCTGTAATTCTCTAAAAGTCCAGTTTGGGAGCCTTCCTCAATGGAGAATGTCTTTCTTGACAATCTCCTTGGAATAATATCATGGTGGATATTCAATAATTAATTCCTGGACAACTACTATGTGCCCAAGTTTGTTGTTGGTAAGTGCTGTCGAGTTGATTCCAACTCATAGTTGTATGAGTTTCCAAAATGTAGCTGGTGAGTTTTAACCACTGACACTGTGGTTAGCAGTCCAGTGCTTATTCTGCAGCATCGCACCAATTTAGAATGTCTCAATTCTTTTCTAGTTGGAATGACTTTATTTGCCCCATCCTGGTTTGCATGGTAATTTCAGAAACTATAACCACCAACCTGTACCAGTCCCTTAGTCAGTGCATGCTCCTGACAGCACAGATGCTTTGGGATATATGGTCAAGAAGAACTTGGAGCCTATTGGTAGAAAGGAAAGTTAACAACCAACAATAAAAGGATTTTCTAAGTATGTCCACAATCTAATATAGTCCTCAGTAATTTGATTTGTAGGAAATGGAGAACAGAGTATTACGCACAGAGTGCTTATATATAATTCATAATAATTACTCTAACGGGGAATCTATCATATAGCAGCAGAAACAAAAATGACACCCCCAGATGGTAGAATGCACTTTCATCTAAAACATGTTCCCCTAGTCTACCTATCCTTTAGTGTATATCACATAGTTTCCCAGTAGGTTTAAGGATTTTTTTTTTTTTTTCCAGTCCAACTGCTGAAAGTTAGAAAATGAAATGTTTCTCCTTTTGACAGAGAGCATTGGTCTGTTTTGCAGGAGGAACTTAAATATTTTCTTAGCCTAATTGTTTAGCATTTTGGGCTCTGGACAATCATAGCATATTGTTAGGTACCATCGAATTGGTTCCCACCTGATAGTGACCCTATGCACAATAGAACAAAACACTGCCCGGTCCTATGCCATTCTCATAATTGTTGTTGCATTTGAGAATTGATTGATTGATTTGCACAATCAGCGATCCAATGATTATGACAAGAATATGTTCTCTTAAATGGAAATGATTGGGCCTCTTTCGCTGCTTGTGCCAATAGAGGTCTGAATTAAATTGGGCTGAAGGTCAGTCTGCATTTAGGAAGTATGGCCCTTGGCAAGGGGTTAGGAGAAATAACAAATGTGTAAGGAGCAATAAAAAAAACGGATAATTTGTTTTAAATGCAGATCCTAGAGTTACATATTCTTACATCATATGAAATCAATTTATCTTAGCATAAGTGTTCTCTCTTCTACATATATTTGTATGGACCTATATATGTGGGGTTTTTTCTTCTTTTAGAGTAAAGGTAGAAGGCAGTAGGTGTTACACATTTCTTAAGAAAATAATTGAGACATCTTTATTCTTTTATTTTAGGTATTACTTTCATAACTGACATCTCTCTTCCAGATGGTCCTTCAGCGCTTCAGATTCCACTCTATGAAGGCTTTTTGTTTCAGTAGCTTAGAACACTGATCATAGTTTCTTTTAGTTGCTCTTTTTACAGTTTATAATTGTCCATCATCATTTACGTTTGGTCTGTCTGGGAGACATTAAAAATCTAGCCACTACTTTATTTTTAGTGGCAGAGCGTGTCTATTCTTCAGCTGTTGGGAACGCTAGTCCTGGCTGTGAATCTTGTTTGCTTTAAGTTGCAATACTTTCAGCCCCATGTGTTTTAGTTTTTGGAAGCAGCTGTATTGGTAAAGCTTCTGGCTGAATTACCGGACAAAGCCTGCATTATAGAAATCCTCAACTTGTTTGCTCTTCACTTCAAAAAGGCTGTGGGCTGCCAGCTTGTCATACTCATATTACCCACATGCCTGCTTAAGTTTTCACCAGCAGGCATGAATCTCTTGGTCTCCATTTTTTTTTTTTTTTTTTAATTGGTTGGCCTATAGCTATTTGGTTTGATACTGATCTGTTAAAGACAAACCATAAAGGGGCTGGCACAAGACAGCTGGCAGTCTGTGGCCCTCCCATTAGCAAGAATAAGATTTTGCAAGGAGCTTTTAATTTTTTTCCCCTGGTCAGCATCTCCAGAACAGAGCTGAAATAAGGATGGAAGACTTTTGTTGGTTTTCGGATTATGTTTGATTGCTCAGTCCTTGAACTCAGAATGTATGGGGATGAGGGTGTGTGTGTATGTATTGGCATCAGGGGCCCTTGGGAAGTAAAACAGGCTATGGTAGGAAACACAAACATTTAGTGGTTTGTAAACTGAGTCATATATACCCAGACATCAAGAGGAGGAGGAAGTTTCAGTTGGTTGGTGGCCCATAAAAGCATTGGAATTCCATCAACATTATGCAGTTGTTCAGTTTCTTAAATTGCTACCGATTGCTGTTTCCATTGTCCCTAAACTAATGCTTCTGTTATTCTAAATTTCAAAATGTTTCATGGGCCTTCACTACCTTTCTGCTTTTGATTATTATGGCAACCCAACTGCCTTTTATCTTTTCTTGTGATTTCTTCTCTGCCTCAAATAACTTATGGATAGTTGAAGAGATTAGTGAATGGAAGTTGAATGAATCTGCAGTTGGTTATTGGTACTTCTGTTGTCTATCGTGGGATGCATCCTCCAGCGTTTACGATAAATGATAGGTGACAGGAGAATTAGCTTCTTTTAGGCTTTTACAAAGTCTGGATCTGACAAGAGATGTCAGTGCAGAATGGAATAGCAGAACTGAACTTTTGAAAGTGTTCTCAGCACCAAGGTCTTTGTTTAAGTAGTAGTGAATCTTGTGCTTGAATTAAAATTAGGAAAATAAAGCACACCGTTAATGAACATTGCCAAAACTAGAGATGCAAACTCTCAGACTTTGGGTCTAATATGGCTCACAGAAGGGATTTTGTTTGACTAAAATGTTTACGGCCCATCAAGTGGTTGGTTTTACTCTTTTATTTGAATTAGTTGTCATCACTTAAAAACTTAAAATATTGGGAAATTTCACATAAAAACCTTAATATCTTGATTCTTGGGAAACTTCTGTAGTTGTTGTTAGCTGCTGTTGAGTTGATCCAGACTCATTGTGATTCCCATGTGTGTACAATAGAACTTTTGCATAACTTTTCAAGGCTGTAACTTTTCAGACACCGATTACCAGGCCTATCTTCCTAGGTGCTTCTGGGTAGGTTTGAATTGCCAATCTTTTAGTTAGTAGTTGAGCACTGAATTGTTTGTGCCATCAAACTCGAATGTCTGGTAATACTAAGCTTATAGTCTTGTCTCTAAAACATTTGAATGAAGCTTAGTTACTGCTGACTCTTTTAGATGGGGCAAGTTCACTACAATCTCCAAGAACCACTGAAGCTCAGTGTTAATTGCCAGTTACCTTAGTTGCAGCTTCCCCTCACCTGGTCTTTATTGTGAATGATTGAGCAGATCAGTTTTCCGTTCAACAACTTATACGCATTTTGTTTCATCTCATTTATTGCAACCCACACAATGTAACACTTATTACTTCCTCCCTGTGTTTCCTGGTTCCATGCCTCCTTCCTACCTAACCATTCTGAATTTTTTCCTTGGGTAAATGCTGTTCTTTTGATTGCAAATGATTGAGTATTCTAAGGTGTGCCTTGCGATTGTTCCCCTAATAGATTTGTCTATTGTTTGAATGAAAATTGAGCCATAGGGGTGAGTAGGTAGCAGTTGGAGACAAGTGGATTCTTTTTTGTGCCCATAACAAATCGCTTGCTTCTCCTATGCAGGTATCTGCTTCACTTCTAAACATAATTGCATTTGTGGCACTGCCTTCGTAGGCATAGATCAGAAATGGCAATCTCTTTTATCAAGGAACTCAGTCAAGAGGGCTTGTTGAACTTATTTTGTATAGTTTGTTGATATAAAATTCTGGTCTCTGAATTTTTACATATTTGTGGTATCAGACATAATGTCTAAGGCAGATGCAAAAGAGAGACTTTGTTATCTCTGTTAGATATAAATGATTCAGCATGGCAGTAATGCACTGAGGCAGGGTGGGGGAGAGTCTGAGAGGTCACAGACTGCTTAAATATAACTAACTGAATTCTTCGAAGAAAAAAAAACAAGTCCTTCATATCCTTTTCCTATCCTGAAGATTAAGGAAGAAAACTCAGGCTTGAACCCTACCTCTTTTTGAACCTGCATTGAATAAGGAAATGTGAGAATCATTGTGTATTGTCTTAAGGATCTCTGGAGTATAGACTTCCCAGTGGAGCACAATGTGTGTAGTGGGAGAAAACCTTGGCTGGAAGAACCTACTAAGAATTTATTCATTTTACAATCTGCCCCTTTGATTTGGGGTATTGGAGCCCCGTCTATTCTCTTTGTAGGAAGAGGCATACCAGAGGGGAATCAAATAAATACCCTCTGGGTGCTTGATAAATATTTCTAGATGATGATGAATTTGTAGCACAATGTTTGCTTTTTAAACAAGGGAATCAGGGGCAAAAAGTGATAGGTTCTTGGCTTTTTAAAGATTGGCTTCCCAGGAAGACATTGCCATTTGAAATTTCTTAACATTTTTCCTCCGATATAAGTGCTTAAGGCAAGAACTAGATTTTATACCTAGCAAATAGCAATGTAAATGTCAAAGAACATATTCCAAAGCATTACACTTACAGCTCTTAAAATGGCATCTTAGAATGGTATTAATCACTGTCAGTTTTGTGTACAACATTTCATCAATTAAATAGCAAGAGGACCTGTCCTTTCATGGAAAGCAAATAACACATATGGATTTCCTCTTAGCAATTAGCTGAACATTCTGTATTTCCTTCTTGCTTGCAAAAAGGGTTTGGACTGAAACCATCAACATGTTTGTTTTCTTCATTGGTAAAGGAAAGCAGATGTGTAACTTAACTTTCAGCAAAATCCAGATTCATTTATAAAGCACCTTGTGAAACATCTTGATGCTGAAGCATTTCTATATCGTTAGATCTTTTAAAGTTGGATAGATTGTGACACCCTATGAAAGTTTTAAAGCATTTGAAACTTTGTCATAACTTGAGCCAAGGTTTTCAAAACTGTGTCACTATGTGTATGGAGAGAAGGAGTTTAAAACTTTTAAGCTCAAAGCAAAAAATGTGTTTCCAGCAGGGACTAGTTTCAACTAGGTCTATGAATTTATAAAATGATAAGGCAATTTTATGTAACAAAAACTAATGATAGAAATGCAGTTTACATAAAGGGCAATGGATTAGCACTTAAACCACTCTCCATGTGTGTTTAAACAATCTTCCATGACCCTCAAAAATCTCATTTTATAAACGTCATCATTTATCTGGGATTAAAAGGGCAATGTTTTGACAACAGTGTTGATTTACATGTAACTCATCATTTGTTTATCATTTATCTGTGCCTGAACTTCATAGGTCTGGAATGTGTATTACACTTGTTTACATTTTTCATAGATGATGCCCTTTTAAATGTACTTTTTAGTACTCAGGACTGCTTGGTGACTTTGATGATCATTCTAGTAATCAGCTACATCTAAACTGGAGGGAAACTGACAGTCTATAACTTTTCAGTACACTCAGTTTTAGTGAAAATCTATCAAAGTCCTTAGTATTCTTCTCAGACCATAGCCTCAGACTTAGTGTGACAAGATGCATTGGTCTCTGGAAATTGACCTTCAGGGCTCTGAAATCCTGTAGAGGGTCAGGAATTCAGGAGTGATAATATGTATTTCCAAATGTGTAGATATAAGTAAATGGATGAACATTTGGATACCAGCTATAAGAACCTGTCTAACAGTAAAAGTAAGTAATATTGTAATCAAGATATAATTATCACATTGAAAAATTATTTATGAATCTAAGTAACTATTGCCTTCATTCATATTTCCAATGATAGAATATGCTTGCTGCCAACTATTTATTAAGATACTTTTTTCCATCTAGGCACATTCTAAATTGATTTTATAGCTTAAAATCAAAGCAGACTTCCAGAGGAGGTGATCAAACCAATTTTTATTTGTAGAAAAATTTCAGTGGTTGAATGGAAGGATTGCACACTTTATAAACTGAAAATTTAACAAAGTAGATATTTTGTACTTTTAATTAACAGAATTCCTGGTAGAATCTGTCCTGTGAGAAAAGTGTTCTGAGCAGAAGACAATGTGTACTCCTTAGGGGCTAAAGATGGTGAAGATATTACATGTAGGGAGCTCTGCATTTTAAAGTCATGCCTTGAGGAATAGGAGGGAGAGAAAAATGGCAGGAGGTAAGCATGGAGAGACAGTAAGAGACAATTTCCATGAAAAAGAGCACTTGAGTGAATGAGAGATATTCACAAATAATTTTTAGAAAGATTTCTGTGAAACTTTGTATAAATTCTCCACACTACCTATTACAGGAAATTCAGTAAAGGAGTTAAAAATGATACGTCATATATCTTCTGTGGTCAGACTATTTCTGTGAATTCCATGTTACATAGAGATTGACTCAAGTGAATCAGATTGGTTTGGGCTATACATATGAGTACTTATATAGGATTTTGGATTTAAATCATCACTCCAGAAGTAAACTAAAAGTGCATCTTTCCTATGACCAATCAAGTTTTGGAATTCTATTTGAATGAATACGACAAATTTTCTTGGGTTATATAGTTATTTAAGATGAGGAAAAGACTGTGGCTTTTTTTTTTTTTAATGTTTTATTGTGAATTATGTAATAGTTTACATGGGAGAACATTAGATTTGCATTCATTCTATCATATATCGTTTCATTGCCATGGTTACAATCCCCTCCATGCATCATCAACCAACCGAAGGGTATACCCTGCAAGTCTTCCCCCTGGTCTTCAGCACACAGCCCCTCATCCCCCTTTGGGTCTTTGCTTCCATCTCTGGCATCACTGCTTCTCTGGGTAGGGTCCCACATTCCACTCTTCTCTCTTGATTGTCAGAGAGACCTCTGCTCCTGGACTGCAAAATCAACCACTCCCCTTCTTTTGCTACAAAATGTCCACCTTTACATTCCCAACCCTCACAGTCAGTCTTGAAAAGCAATTATTCACTATTGTGTCAGATGAGTGCTATCCCCATCTCCTTTCATCAGTCCCGCCCGCCCAGACAGATTGGATACTACTCAGTGGAGATTCTACCTTCCTCTGGCCCCTCTGGATCTAGGCTCCCTCTTAAAGCTTGTAAGCCAGTCATTTCTTGCCTTTGTAGCCCCCCATTTTGGGTAGCCAATGTCCAAGTTGCCCATCCCTGTATACCCTGTGTATGGAGGGGGTGGGAATGATCCTCGCTGTAAAGATTTGCTCCCTCCTTTGAGCTAATGCATCCATAGGTGTAGGTCAAGTTCATCAAATTGTATCAGATTACTAATTTTTTTCCTCCTCTTTCTTCTTCTAGTTAAGCTCTGATCATCCAGCCATTGAACCCAGGTCAAGTGGGTATTATCTGCAAATGTGGGTGTTCTTGTGCATATGCCCTTTCTTCTTATCAGCTGGATGCTTCACTCTCTACTCTAGTCTTCTGTGGCTATTTCACTGACTCTGGGCCGGAGTCCCCAGGTCTTGCCACACTGCTGGCCAACCAGGTCTCTACCCAGGTTCAAGACTGTTACATTTTTACAGTTTATTAAATGTGGACATGTTAGAGTATTGATCTACAATTCATATATTTGTCTATAGAGCATATCTGCAGTTGCTATTTGCTGTAAAGTCAGTTCTGATTCACAGCAACTCTGTATAGGGTTTTCGAGGAGCTGCTGGTGGGTTTGAAATGCCGACCTTGCGGTTAGCAGTCCAGTGTTTATTCTCCAGTGCCATACCATATCTGAAGTTGCTGCTGTTGTTGTTATGTGATGTGGAGTTGATTCCGACTCATAACGACCCTGTACAGGATTTCTGAGACTGTAAATCTTTAAGGGAGCAGAAAGCTTCATCCTTCTCCTGTGGAACAGCTGATAGTTTCGAACGGCTGACCTTAAGGTTCGCAGTCCGATTCAAAACCACAATGCTACCAGAGCTCCTTATATCTGCAGTAGCAAGAGGAAATTTTGGAAGAGATCTAGGGTAAGTCATAGAGTTTTAAAACTTTCAAAAATTAATCAATATTAACATTGTCACACAACATTCGGGAAGACTGTATTTCAACAGATGATTCAACCAAACATATCGAGAGAAGAACTGACTGAATGGATTCAATCTCTTATCTCCTTGGAAGCAAAATCTCTGGATGATACTATCTATTATATTGTTGTTGGTGGTAAGTGCCATTGAGGTTGAGTCACTTCTGACTCATAGTGATCCTGTATAGGACTTCCAAGGAGCAGCTGGTGAGTTTGAAATTCTGACCTTGTGGCTCAAATCGACCTTGAGGGCAAGTGTTTATCCTATGGTGTCACAACAGTACTTCCTACTTACTATGTTGTTGTTGTTGTCAGGTGCCATCAAGTTGGAACCGACTCATAGCGACCCCATGCACAGCAGAGCAAAACAATGTCCGATCCTGGGTCAACCACACTACCGCCGCCACACTTGACGCCATCAATGATGCC
>NW_006408707.1:3354871-3385767 GCF_000296735.1 Chrysochloris asiatica
GGCCAATACCAGTCCATTTCAGCTCACCAATGCCTAAGATATCTATGTCGATGAGTTCCATTTCATTTTTGACAACTTCCAATTTTCCCAGATTCATGCTTCATACTGTGAGACCAAGGAGAAGAATCCATTTTGTATATAGGCTTAAGCACGTCCTCTAGTTCCAGAAAAAAACCACAAAAATGTGCCATGTTTATAATATATATATATATGCATATATATAAATAGCCCTCCAGTCTCAGCAATAGTCAAAATAGCCATTAGCTTAATGCTAGATGTTTCCCCTTATCTTAGCCTAGCAACTTAGACCACCAGTAATAACCAATTTGATTGTAACATTTCATACCTTGCTAAATGTCAGCCAATCCAAAAATTGTAAAGCTGAAAAACACCGAGCTTGCATAAAAACTCTATAAAAACCCTGCAAACGGGGAGTTCGGGGCTTTATCCTAAATCCGCTGAGTCGTATGTGGATGGAGTCCAGGCTTGAGCTTGAATAAAAACAACCCTTGTGCACTTGCATCGGCATGGGCTCCTTGGTGGTCTTTGGGGACCTCGAATTCTGGGCATAACAATTCATTCCATGTTCTGATTTTCAATGGATGTTTACAGCTGTTTCTCTCCATTTTGGTTATGACCCATCAGCAAATGAAAGTTCTGTGCACTTTTCTCCCCCGAGCTTAACTCTATTCACGTCATCATGGTCAACTTTATTTTGAGGAGGCATTTTTTTTCTCAGTCGCATTCTGAGTGCCTTCCCACCTTCCGGTCCTGTATCTGACAGTGTTTCTCTGCTATTAATAGAGTTTTCAGTTACTAGTGATTCAGAAGTTGTTTGTCACTCTTTCTTCCTAGTCTGTCTTTGTCTGGAAGCTCATCTGAAACTTGTCGACCATGGGTGACCCTGCTGGTTTTTTAAAATACTGATGGCAGAGCCCTCAGAATCACAGCAACTCAAACCACCAGAGCATGACTGACAGACAAGTGGTTGCTGTTTAGTTTTATGTGGATAATGTCTCTTCAAATTTCGATGTCAATCTTGATACAATCCTGATATAAACAAGATACAAACAAGATGTTCTCTCCCGATACTATCAATCCTGATACAATCAAGATATGCTCTCCCAAGATGGCGGCTCCTGGAACAGCTGAGTGTCTCGATCCCTAAAATAGTGGATATCTGGATTCTTCTGCAAATTCCCCAGCTGTAAACTTTCCAGTCCTCCAAACGTACCTTTATATTTGTTTCAGAGTTCCAACACCACCTCGTGAGCCCTCTTGGCCTGGTATTCCATGTTGTTGTTGACCGAGCTCCTCACTACACGTCTACCTGATCTGCCATCTTGAAGGTGCAAGGTCTGGTAGTGCAGTGGTTAAGAATTTGGCTGCATACCCCGCGGCCAGCAGCTCGAATTCACCAGGCCCTCCATGGGAGAGAGATGACGTTTTCTGCTTCTTGTATTTAAAATGGCCTTGGAGTCTGGCGCATTAACCCACAGCACCACACCAGGACTCCAGATCTCTATCGCTGCTTTGAAGATCTTGCTGTTTCGAAGATCTTGTTACTTACTATAGTGAGAAGGTAATAAGATGATAATAAGAAAACAGTAAAGTTAGAAGGGTTATGGTTATGAGGATAAACTGAGAAAGAATCTAGAGTAAGAAATTGGAGGGAGAAAGAGAGAACTATTTCCTTATGTACAAACCAGATCACTCCTGTGTCACCAATTTTTGTCTGGGATAAACACTAGACTGCTTACTGTAAGGGTGGCAGTTCAAACCCACTTGCAGCTTTGCAGGAGAAAGATGAGGCCTTCTGCTTCTGTAAAAATGTATACCCTCAGAAACCCTACACAGGGTTGCTATAAGTCAGAATTGACTCATTGGCTGTGAGTTTCTTTCTTTCTTTGTTTCTTTCTCTCTTTCTTTCTTTCTCTCTGTATAACTAGTTAAGAACTACTTTTTAAGACCATGCTCTTTGATGAGGTAAAGTTAATATAGTCCCTGTGATTACTACCATTTATTAACAAGGAAGATGGTTGTTGCATATGGCTTCCTTGGAAACAGTTTTCGATATCTGGAGCTATTGGTCTGTGTTCTATGGCGTCATGTGGTTTGGTTTGAGATTAATGGCTAAGGGTCAACAGAGGAAGTTTTAAAAATTCTCTTGTGAACTAACAGGCTGAAAATTGATTTTAACTTAGACTCAGTGGACACTCATTTACTGAGGAAATTGGAGGTTTTTTTTTGGAAAGGGAGAAGCGGTCAGTGACAGACATGCTTGGGTTAGTTCAATGCGTTTGCCTTACCTCACTGGAAGAGAACAAATCTTTTGGGTCTTGGCTGCAACTGTGGGACTGGAATTAAGCAGGTTCTGAGACTACTGGTAGAAGCCAACTCTACTAGAAACTTGAGAAATTTATAGGAGGTACTGTGCCAGGGACTGGAGTATAGGTCTCTAAATAGTGATTAAAAATGTCACTGAAATGGAACAAAGGTAAATAGCCTTAGAACAATGTAATACCACCAACTAAGTGAGAGCCTACAGGCATTCAGGTCACTCATAGATTCAAACTCACTAGGAATTTCCATGGAAAATAGTTGAGATTCACTTTGTGAATTGACAAGTGGGAGTAAATTAAAGGAAAATACTTAGACTTCAATGTTCAAATGCCAGCAACCAAAAGAATGGGCTATCCACCAGGGGGCAGTAGATTGAAGCTTGGGCCATCAGAATTTGTCAAAGCAGATTCAGGAGTTACAGAAAATCTTTTGAATTTTATCAGCAAACCAAGAAGCCATCTTTTTTTTTTTTTTTTTTAAGAAAAAGGCAATTCTCTCAAACCTCCAGGAAAACAAACAACAAGTTAGGTTTAGGCCTGAGAAGCTGGCATTATTTGATCAATTGGAACAATGAAGATTCAGTTTCATGGAGTCTGACTCCCTAAAAAGTAAGGTCTCCATGAGCAAGCAGATTACACTCTCTACAGAGGCTGGTAGGATCAGGGTGGAGACTTTGCTCTTTGTTTGTTTCAAGTGGCAACGGTGATCATAAGCCAAGAGGCTTTGATTCTCTAGCTGTCCATCCCTTCATATTTTGTACACTTTACCACACTAAGGCTGCTCAGAAATTTGGTGAAAAGATACAACCCCATCTTTGTGTTGTTGTTATTTTCTACAGAGGCCTCTAGTGCTTAACAGTTCCATGAGGGAAATAATTAAGTAAAGATACATTTTCATTACATCATTAGAGACACATATTCTGGAGGAAGTCACAAAGCTGGCAAGTTTTTCTCTTGGACTTGTTAAGAGTGGAGGTGACCCTTCATAGTGACTTATAGGGTCAGAGCTCCTGAAGGCAATTCAACTCATTAAAGGAAAGGGAAGAAAGCTGAGCGTGAGATATGGGAATGTGAATAGGAACAGCATCTGGGTGGCACAACGAGTGGTTATAATAGTCCTATGCAATATCACCACGCTATAACCAGAGAGAAACCATAACAATACATAATAGCTAATGTGTATTTGCATGTGCTATGTTCTAAATAGGGAGCTCTGGTAGTGTAGTGCTTATGAGTTGGGCTGCCAACCTCAAGGTCAGCTGTTGCTCTGTGGGAGAGAGCTGTTCCATGGGAGATAGATGAAGCTTTCTGTTCCCATAAAATTTATAGCCTCGAAAACCCTATACAGAATCGCTATGAGTTTGAACTGACTCCACAGCACACAACTAGACTACCATGTTCTAATACTTATAATAATTTATTTAATTCCCACAATACCATGGAGTGAGATACTATCATAATTGCATTTTGTAGGTGAAGAAATTGATGTATAGGGAAGTTAAGATCGCACAATAGGGCTCAGCAACTCAGACAGCTTGGCACAAGAGTCTGTTTTAAACTGTGCTATCTTGTTTCATAAATGAAGTTATTGTTGTCAAGTGGTTTTGAGTTGGTTCAAACTCATAGTAACACTGTATAGGGTTTCTGAGGGGTGGTAAGTGTATTTGAACCACTGAGTTTGAGGTTAGTTGTTGTTGTTATGTGCTGTGGAGTCGGTTCCGACTCATAGCGACCCTGTTCAGGGTTTCCAAGGATGTAAATCTTTATGGGAACAGAAAACCTCATCTTTCTTCTGCGGAACAGCAGGTAGTTTCGAACTGCTGACCATAAGATTAGCAGCCCGATTGCTTATCCTATAGCACCACAATTTTATCCACTAGAATTTAAGGAAGGAGAATATCAGAGTTCATTCTTATGAGAAAGGCAGATGTAAACTTTGGGAGAGGGAAATATGGCAAATAGATATTTAGAAAACATTTTGTGGTGAATGCAGTGCACCTCCTCTTCTTGCTACCTCCATCCTTTATTTGGAAGCAACTATGAATAAAAATCTACATAGTTCTTCAGAACTTCAGGAGTTAAATTGTTTTATCTTTGTAATTTCTAATGTTACTTGATACTGAGTAGATTTTGACCCATGTGTATTGAGTACAGTTTCTCTGTAGGGTTTTTAAGGTTAAACAGATCACCAGGCTTATTTTACAAAGCGCCTCTGCATGGGTTTGAACCACAAACCTTTTGGTTTGTAGTCTAGTGCTTACCATTTGTATCACTGAGGAAATCCTTGAAACACTGTATCTTTTAATTCAATTTTATGTAGAGAATAGGACACAGGGATGTCTAGTTATATTAAAGTTGCAATGTTATTGTTGTTAGGTGCCATAGGGTTAGTTCTGACTCATAGTGACCTTATGCACAACAAAACGAAACACTGCCCAGTCCTGCACCATCCTCACAATTGTTGTTACGCTTGAGCCCTTTGCTGTTGCCACTGTGCTAATCTATCTCATTGGGGGTCTTCCTCTTTTTTGCTGACCCTGCATTTTACCATTCATAATATTCTTCTCCAGGGACTGGTCCCTCGTGATAATATGTGCAAAATATGAGAGACTAAGCCTCATCAAAAGAGAAAATGGAAAGCGTTGCAATTTGTAACAGAAATCATTGATCCTTTCACATTCCTGTGTAAGTCCTCCTGTGTATGGCTTACAAATTAATATTGTAAGCATTCATTATTTAAGAATGTACAATGTATTTGTGTAATTTATAGAAGTGAAATCTAGATGTTGAGACCTGCTTGGTCCAATATATGTGGATGCAGTTTATTTTACTTGAAATTTTGTCATATCAGTGTATTTAATTTAAATATGAGTATGAGTCATAGTGTAGAATCTTTACAGTCATAAAAAAGAAAGTTTAAGTGATGTAGTTATTGGCAAGGTTGCAGTGACTGGATTCTAAGGCAAATACTCAAGATAGCCAAGGAAACTTGTAGGGATTTACTATCTGATAAAACTAATGCTGTTTAAGAGAAGCTACATAGCTATCATTCATATAATGTCATTTTTGCTGATTTAATCAGTGCATAAGGAGCTCTGGTAGCATAGTCGTTACAAAGTGGATTGATAACCTCAGGGTCAGCACTTCGAAACTACCAACTGTTTTGTGGGAGAAAGATGAGGCTTTCTACTTCTGTAAAGATTTACAGCCTCAGAAACCCTATACAGGGTAGCTATGAGTCAGAACTGACTCCATGGCACATAACAACAACAACAAGTCTCATCATCCTGGCTTCTAAGGAGCATTCTGACTGTACTTCTTTCAACACAGATTTGTTTGCCCTTCTGGCAGTCCATGCACATTCAATTTTTTTCTCCAACACCATAATTCAATGCGTATACTCTTCTATAGTCTTCCTTATTCATTGATCAACTTTCACATGCATATGAGACAACTGATAATACCATGGCTTTGGAAAAATGCATGCTATTCCTTAAACTGGTATCTTGGCTCTTACACACTTTGAAGAGGTCTTGTGAGCAGATTTTCATAGTATAAATATGTCATTTGATTTCTTGACTGCTGCTTCCATGAGTGTTGATTGTAGACTCAAGCAAAATGAAGTCTGATAACTTCAACCTCTTCTCCACTTACTATAATGTTGTTTATAGGTACACTTTTGAAGATTTTTGTTTTCTTTACATTTAGGAGTCATTCATAATGAAGGCTGTAGTCTTTGATCTTCACCAGTAAGTTTTCTAAAATTGCATAATCTGCATTTCACAGTTTGCTAATAAGTCTTCCTCCAATACAGATGCCATGTTCTTTTTCATATAATCTTGCTTATCAGATTATTTGCTCAACATACAGATTGATTAAATATGGTGAAAGAATACAGCCCTGGTGCACACCATTCCTGACTTTAAATCATTCAGCATCCCCTTGTTTGATTCTAACAACTGCCTCTTGGTCTATAAACAGGTTCCTTATGAGCACAATTGAATGTTCTGGAATACTCATTCTTCCTATTATTATCTATAGCTTGTCAGGATCCACACAGAAGAAAACTTTTGTATAATCACTAAAGCACTAATAAGCATCTTTCTGGTATTCTCTGCTTTCAGTCAAGATCCATCTGATGTCAGCAATGATATATCTAATTCTACATCCTCTTCTGAATCCAGTTTGAGTTTCTGGCTGTTAAGAAATAGTTCACATCTCCTTCTTCATAGTCTGTCTTAGTCTGGAAGTTCTGCTGAAACCTGACCTGTCCCCCATGGGTGACCCTGCTGGTATTTAAAATACTGGTAGCATAGCTTTCAGCACCATAACAACACATAAGCTATCGCAATATGACAAACTGATAGATGAATGGTGATTGGTTGCAATAGTTGTAGTAATTTTGAAGAGATCCTATCATTAGATATGTATTTGCTATTTTTTCTTGTTTTTTATAGGATCTTTCCCAAATCATTTTTGTTGTTGTTAAGTGCCTTCAAGTTGATTCTCACTCATAGCCACTCTGTATAGAATTTCCAAGGAGGAGGTGGTGGGTTTGAACTGTCAACTTTGTGGTTCAAATGGACCTTGTTGTCCAGTGCTTATCCTAGAACTCCCAAATCATTGGAGGTATATAAAAACTTAAAATTCAGGATTATAGAGAAAGTCATCATTAAGGCATAGTGGTTACTAGTAAAGGTTATGGAGTTGTTTTATATCCCAGTTTTTCTACTTAACAGTTGTGTGAACTTAGAAAAATTATAATAATTGTCTAACCTAACAGGTTATTATTGTTGTCAATTGCCGTGGAATTGGTTCCAACTCATAGTGGCCCTGAGAAGGGTTTCTGAGGAGTGACTGGTGGATGCTTTAACCTATAGCACCACATCAGGACTTCCACTCTAGCAGGTGGATAGTATTTACTTAATATATTTTTTGAGAGTATTGAATAAGATAATGATTGTTAAATGCCTGGTATATTGTTGTTGTTAGGTGCCATCAAGTCAGTACTGAGTCTTTCTGTACAACAGAATGAAACACTGCCCAGTCCTGGGCCAACCTCACAATCGTTGCTACATTTGAGCCCATTGATGCTGCCACTTTGACTATCCATCTCACTGGGGGTCTTCCTCTTTTTCTCTGACCCTACACCTTATCAAACATGATATTCTTCTCTAGCAACTGGTCCCTCCTGACAATATGTCTGAAGTATGAGAGACAAAGTTTGGCCATCCTGACCTCCAAGGAGCACTCTGGTTGCACTTCTTCCAACAGAGATCTATTGGTTCTTTTGGCAGCCCATGGCACTTTCAATATTCTCTTCCATAACTCAAAAGCATCAATTCTTCTATGGTCTTCCTTATTCACTGTCCAGTTTTTGCATGCATATGAGGTTATTGAAAATACCATGGCTTGGGTCAGGCGCACCTTAGTCCTCAAGCTGACATCTTTGCTCTTCAACACTTTAAAAACGTCTTGTGCAGCAGATTTGCCCAATGTTATACATTGTTTGGTTTGACTGCTGCTTCCCAGAGTGTTGATAGTTGATCCAAGTAGAATGAAGTCCTTGACAACTTCAATCTTTTCTCCATTGATAAGAATGTTGTTTATTGGTCCAGTGGTGAGGATTTTTGTTTTCTTGACATTGAGATGCAATCCATACCAAAGGCTGTGCTCTTTGATCTTCATCAGTAAATATTTCAAGTCCTCTTCACTTTCAGCAAGCAAGGTTGTATCATCTGCATATCACAGGTTATTAATGAGTCTTCCTCCAATCCTGATGCCACGTTTTTCTTCATATAACCCAGCTTCTCATATTATTTGCTCAGCATACAGGTTGAATAAGTATGGTGTAAGAATCCAACCCTGTCACATACTTTTCTTAATTTTAAACCAATCAGTGTTCTCATGTTCTGTTCCTATTGCTGATGTCTGATGGATCTTGGCTGAAAGCAGAGAACACCAGAAAGATGTTTACCTGTGCTTTAGTGACCACACAAATGCTTTAGATTGTGTGGACTGTGAAAAGCTATGGACAAAATTGCAAAGTATAAGTATTCCTATACACTTAATTGTGCACTTACACAGCCCAATTCACAACCACTAAAAAATGAAATACTTAGGAATAAATCAATTCAGTGAAACAAAAGACCTATACATAGAAAACTTCAAAATATTACCACAAGAAACTAAAAGACACTTACAAAATTGGGAGAATATACCATGCTCATGGATAGGACAACTTAACATTGTGAAAATGTCAACAATACCCATAGCAATCCACCAATCAAGATTCCAATGTCATTCTTTAAAGAGATGGAAAAACTGACTACTAAGTCCTGGTGTGGTGCTGTGGAATAAAACACTGGACCATAAGGTCAGTTTGAACCATAAGGTCCATGGTTCAAACTCACCAGCTTCTCCTTGGAAACTCTATACAGGGTCTTTATGAGTCATAACTGACTTAATGACACTTAACAATAACAAATTTATATGGAAAAGAAAGAGACCCAGGATATGCAAAGCATTACTCAAGAAGAACAAAAGCGGTTGTGACAAGATGACAGAGCAGGCAAACACACTGAGTAGACCGTCTGCAATAAAAATGAGAGAACATGTGTAATAGACATAGACGGTGGTTCTAAAACACTGAGCTTCAGAAGATAGGACACAGAAGTGGACTGAGTGCTGAATGGAAGAGAAAGCTGAACAGGAGCAGTAAGAAAGAAGATAAATAGGCAGGCTATCAGCTGGCACTGAGCAGCACAGCCATCAGGAGGTTTTGCCAATACCTGTGACAATACAGTTGCCAATACAGCGGTCTGTGGGCACAGGGCCAGGCTGCAGGTGGGAGACAATGGACCTGCAGTCTTCCCTT
Source organism: Chrysochloris asiatica (assembly GCF_000296735.1). Taxonomy (NCBI): domain Eukaryota; kingdom Metazoa; phylum Chordata; class Mammalia; order Afrosoricida; family Chrysochloridae; genus Chrysochloris; species Chrysochloris asiatica. The sequence continues at coordinate 3,364,091 of NW_006408707.1, forward strand.
GTTCTCTTGCCATTCCAGTGGGTGAGGTGTGGTCAGTCCCACCATCACCAATACAGCAGTCAGTGGCATCCCCTCCAACAAGCCTCTGCCTGGGGTCCTTCAGGAGGCATGTAAGCACACCCTGAACTGTCTTACACAAACATCAAACCAAGAACTATGTTCAGGCCTCTTTCTATTCTCTATCACATCCACCAGGAGATAGGCAGTGAGTGCTGAGAATGTAAAATCATCAGTTAAATACAAATACAATAACACTACAATGTCTTGAAGATAATAGACAATTTCAGCTTACATGAAGAAAGAAGACAGAGTGCCTTAAAACAAGTGATCAAAATACAGAGTCAGAAAATATAATACCAGAAATGGAATCAGAACTACTTGGTAAGGGATTCGAAAGAATGCTATGCAGATATTGTCAACAAATTGAGAGAAAGAGTGATGAAAGCAAGGAAGAATTAAAGAAAGTAATACAAGAATGAACTGACAAAATAAATGAAAAACTGGAAACCATAAAAGAACAACAACCAGAAAACAAGAAGATTAATATTAAGACTTCAGAAATAGATAATACATTGAAATAATGAAGACAGGTGTGAACACAAGGAGGTATTCAAAGGTTAAAGTGAATAGATTATATATGCAATCCAGGAATAGCAATGTTCTTCAGGTAGACACATGGACAGATAAAAAGGCTGAATGGGTATGTGAGGTTGAGTGGGAATATATCCACAAAGATACGAGTTTGAAACAGAATATTTGTATATGGATATTTACCTTTGTTGAATGAATATGGTGGAGCATACAGGGGGCAAAATGATGAAAACTTCTTAGATATTATCATAAATCTTAAGGCAATTCATTACTAGGTTTGGGGACTCAGGGCCATAGCCTCAGGGGACATCTTGGTCAACTGATATAATATAGTCCACAAAGACAATGTTCTATATACTACTTTTGTGGATAGTGTCTGAGATCTTAAAAGCTATCTAAGATGCAACTATTGATCTCTCCATATGTGGAAGAAACATAATTGAAGATGCTTGGACTCAACTAACCCATGGAATAGGTGAACACCAGTCACCACAACTCTGAGACCAGAAGAACAGATGGTACCTGGCTACTACTACCAACTGCTCTGAAAGGCATCACATTAGAAGGTCCCAAATACAGTGGCAGAAAATGTAGAACAAAACTCAAAATTATACGTGTATATATAGAAAGGACCTCTGGTAGCGTAGTGGTTATGAATTGGGCTGCAAACCTCAAAGTCAGCAGTTCGAAACTACCAGCTGTTCCGCAGGAGAAAGATGAGGCTTTCTGTTCCCGTAAAGATTTACAGTCTTGGAAACCCTGCACAGGGTCATTATGAGTCGGAATCGACTCCATGGCACATAACCACCACCACCATATATAAGAAAGTGACGGAAAGAACTGAGACTTCAGGTCTGGAATGGAATTCATTCTTGTGGTCCAATTTTCAATATAGCGGGGACATCAACACTAGTAAGGCATGCTCACCATGAAATGCTTAATCAGTCAATATCAAAAGGGCAACATTTACCTATGGACAAAGTTGAAAGGGAAGGATGGATAACTGCTGTTGTATGGAGGAGATTATAATCATTGAGATGAAACAAAGTGTATGATTTGTTGGATGTAAAGATCATGATCTTTTCTGTAAACCTTCACTTGATTCACAATAAAAGTTTAATAACAGTGTTCTTGGTTCTACCTTCAAAATATTTCCAAAATCTTGTTACTTATTCCTGTGATACCATCTGGGTCTAAGCTATTGCCATGTTTTGTATGCATTCTTGTAACCCTACCAAAATGATTCTACTGCTTTCACCTTTTCTCCTTCATTTTTGTTTCTCAAATAGTAGCCAGAGTGACCCTCTGCTCACTTCCTGTGACCTCATCTCACTTAGACCAAAGCTAAATTTAAAAAAAAGAGACAGAGAGAGAAATGCCTTCAAAGCACTGCATTTTCTGGGCCACTTTTTCCCTATAATTTTCTGACCTTTTTCAATGTCTCACTCTTTTCCAGACACTATGGACTCCTTGCTTTTACTTGAGTATGACAAACATACATTCTCAGTGCATTTGCATTAGCTTTGCCTCCAGATATTGACAAAATCCCCCCCCCCATTTCACCTGTAAGTCTTTGACTACCCTAATTAAAACAGCAACCCCTGCTGCTTCCTCTATTTCTACCTAAAGTTCAACTAGACTAAGAATTTTGACTGCATTATTTTTCTACGGAGCAATTATTGCCTATTAATATGAAGAGTCCTGGTATGGCGCTGCAGGTTAATGAGCCAGACTGCAAAGCCATTTGAACTGCAAGGTCAGCGGTTCAAGCTCACCAGCTGCTTCTTGGAAACCTGGGTCACTATTGGTCAGACCCGACTCCATGGCACTTTACAACAACAACAACAATATGCTCTGTATTTTATTATGTAATATGTCTATTGTCTCCTGGGAGTCCTGGTGTGGTGCGCTAGAATAAGCACTGGATTACTAACTGTAAGGTTACTGGTTCAAACCCACCAGTCACTCCTTGGAAACACTATATAGAGTTGCTGTGAGTCAGATGCTTACTCATCTTTCCAACAAATTTGGAAGACCGCTACCTGGTCAATTGATTGGAAGAGATCTATATTTGTGCCTATTACAAAGAGTGGTGACTCAATAGAACACAGAAATCATCAAACAGAATCATGAATACCACATACAAGTAAAATTTTGTGTTGAAGATAGTTTAAAAAATGGTTGTAACAGAACATCAGCAGGGAACTGTTAGAAATTCAAGTCAGATTCAGAAGAGGATGTGGAAAGAGAGACAGCATTGTTTGAAGTCAGATAGATTTTGGGTGAAAGCAGAGAATACTAGAAAGATGTCTACTTATACTTTATTGATTATGCAAAGACTTTTGACTGCATGAAACATGACAAACTATGGATAATGTTGCAAAGAATAGGTGTTTCAGAAAACTTAATTTTGCGCACGAGGAACCTGTACAAAGACCAAGATGTAGTTGTTAGAACAGAAGAAAGGGACACTGAATGGTTTATAATCAAGAAAGGTATGCACCAGGGTTGTATCCTTTCATTGTACTTACTCAATCTGTATGCTGAACAAATAATCCAAGAAGCTACATTATATGAAGAAGAATGTGGCATGAACATTGGAGTAAGACTGATTAACAACCTGCAATACATAGATGATACAACTTTCCTTGCTGGAAGAGAAGAGGACTTAAAATACTTACTGAAGATAATCAAAGACTACAGTTTTCAGTATGTGTTTTGCACCTCCATGTAAAGAAAACATAAATCCTACAACTGGACTAGTACATGTTGTTGTTGTTAAGTGCATTCAAGTCAGTTCCAACTCATGGCAACTCTGTATAGGGTTTCCAAGTATCGACTGGTGGGTTTGAATCACCAATCTTGGGGTTCAAACTGACTGTGCTGCCCAGTTCTTAAGTAAATAACATCATGATAAATGGAGGAAAAGACTGACGTTGTCAACGACTTCATTTTACTTGGGTCCATAATCAACAGTTATGGAAGCAATAGTCAAGAAATCAAAAGACATTAGGCATTAGGCAAATCTGTTGCAAAAGACCTTTTTAAAGTATCAAAGAGCAAGGGTGTCAATTTGAGGACTAAGGTGCACCTGATCCTAACCATTATATTTTCAATCACCTCATATGCGTATGAAAGTTGGACAATGAATAAGAAGACTACAGGAGAATTGATGCATTTGAATTACAGTGTTGTAGAAGAATGTTAAAAAGTATCCTGGACTTTCAGAAGAACAAACAAATCTTTCTTTCTTTTTTTTTAATCTTTTTTTTATTAAATGTTTTATTGTGAATTATGTGATAGTTTACATGGAAGAACGTTAGTTTTACATTCATTCTATCGTATATTGTCTCATTGCCATGGTTACAATCCCCTCCATGCATCATCAACCAACCAAAGGGTATACCCTGCAATCCTTTCCCTGTACCCCCCAGGTCTTCAGCACACAGTTGCTCTCCCTCTCTGGATCTAAAGTCTCCAGCTGCTCCATCGCTCCACATCATCTCTGGCTCCATTTCAGGCACCACTGCTTCTCTGGGTAGGGTCCTGCTCTCTGCTCTTCTCCCTTGATGGTCCTAGGGAACTCAGCTCCTAGACTGAAAAGTGAATCACTCCCCTCCTTACTATAAAACGTCTACCTTTACATTTCCAACCCTCACAATCAGTCCTGATAACAATTATTCACTATTGTATCACAAGAGACCCATCTGCATTTCATTGCACCAGCCCCGCCTAGTCAGATTGAATACTAGTCACCGGAGATTCTACCTTCCTCCAGGCACTCTGGATCTAGGTTCCCTCTTGAAAGCTTGTAAGCCAGTCACTTCTTACCTTTGTAGCCCCCCACCCCCCATTTTGGGTAGCCAATGTCCAAGTTGCTCATCCCTGTCTACTCTGTGAGTGGAGGGGGTGGGAATGATTCTTGCTGTAAGGACTTGTTCCCTCTTTTGATCTACTGCTTCCATTGGTGTAGGTCAAGTTCATCAAATTGTATGAGAATACTTTTCTTTCCTCTTCTTTTTACTTCTGGTTGAGCTCTGATCATCCAGTCACTGAAGCCAGGATAAGTGGGTATTATCTGCAAGTGTGGGTGTTCTTATGCATATGCCCTCTCTTCTTATCAGCTGGACGCTTCACTCTCCACTCTAGCCCTCTGTGGCTATGTCACTGACTCTGGGCCCAAGAGTCCCCAGGTCTTGCCACACTGCTGGACAACCAGGTCTTCACCCAGGTTCACAGAAGTCTATTGAACGTTGTAGGGCTTAGTTCACCGCTTCATTGCTGTTTTTCTCTCACTTCCCCTTATCGGTGTCGAGCATGGTCACCAGTCAGAGCGTGTATTCCCATTGAGTCTTAGTCTTGGAATGCAAGCAAATCTTTCTTGGAGTTAGTGCAGCCAGAATGCTCCTTAGAAGTCAGAATGGCAAGACTTTGCATTTCATATTTTAAACATGTTATCAGGAGAAACCTATTCCTGGAGAAGGATATCATTATGCTTGGTAAAGTGAAAGGTCAGCAGAAAACAAGGAAGACCCCCAAGGAGATGGATGAACACAGTGGCAGGAGCAGTGGGTTCAAACATATCAACAATTGTGTAGATGGCTCAGGATTGGGCAGTGTTTTGTTGTGTTGTGCTTCGATGGTTGCTATCAGTTGGAACCGACTGACAGCACCTAACAACAACAAAAATACCCAGTGCTAGAATAGTACCTGTGACATGGTGGTTGTTGTTGCTTTTAAGTGCCGTCAAGCAAAAAAAAATGCTGAATAAATGAGTAAACTATTTTTTTTTTATTAATTATCGTTGTTGTTGTGGTTAAGTGCTATCAAGTTGGTTCTGACTCATAGCAACTATGTATAGGGTTTCCAAGGAGCGACTGGTGAACTTGAAACCTCAAACTTGCAGTTCAAACTGACTTTGCAGTCCAGCATATTATCCCACAGGGCCACACCTTGTTCCCATCATAGCGATCCCATGGAGAATTTACAAGGATCAGCTGGTGAGTTTGTACAATGGATCTTTTAGTTAGCAGCCCTACAGCACCACACTAGGATCCCATGGTTGTTGTTAAGTGTCATCAAGTTGGTTCCAACTCATAGTTATCCTGCATAGGGTTTCCAAGGAGCATATGGTGAATTTGAACCACCGACCCTGCCATTCAAACCAACCTTGTGGTCCAGTGCATTATCTCACAGCATCACACTTGGATTCCATTAGATGTAGTGTTTTGGTACCTTTCTGTACCACTGCAAACTTGGAGCTTAATTCACTAGGTATGACTTCATGTTATGAGAGAATTTCAGTTAATTTGAAATGCTGATGTTAAATATTTGGCATGCATATACATATATATGCATAGAACTTGAACTCTGTCTTTAGAAACATTTTGGCTGTCGTGTCCTTTGAGGTTGTATAATTTAAAAAATTACTGTGTTTTTCATTTGTTTCCCTTTTCACCAGATAATGGAGAATGCCTCAGGAAAACTGAAATTATAGGGATACATTTGGTTTTTTCCTTTTTTTAGTGTTTGTAATTATTTTCTTTTTTTCTCTCACTTGTGATACCACTGTTATTGCAAACACTTCTTACTACTTGGAATTCAGGCAATAGCTGCCATCACCACCTGCTCTTTTCTTGGTAACAATAGGAGGAGCTATTGTATTACATGCATGGACTGTCCAATGAGCAAAAGGCCAGGTGTCACTCTGAGTGACAGCCTTCCAATTTGCAAGAACTGTAACTGTGTTCATTCAATTGAGTGATTGTGTGGCTGTATGTCACTTTACTTTCAGAAAACCTCTTCTCAGCTCTCCTGGTTTTGATTGCATTCTGGAGTTGAAGCTGTAAGTAGAGGGTGGTGTAGGGTGCTGATAGTCTGAAGCATTGCAAGCTGGTATCACTTCTACAGATACGTGCTTTTTTCCTGCTGCAATTTGCATATCTTTGGAAGTACTGATATAGTTCCCTTCCCGCTGCCCCTCCACACCCCAATCTCACCCTTTTTTTGTTGTTAGGTGACATCGAGTTGATTCTGACTCAAAGGGACCTTATGCACAACAGAACAAAACAGTGCCTGTTCCTGCCCTATCTTCACAATCATTGAGCCTTATTGAAGCTGACACTGTGCCAATCCATCTTGCAGGATGTCTTCCTCTTTTTCACTGACCCATGGAGATTTTGCCTTAGTAAAAGCTCTAAGTCCTGATTAAGAAAGTTAAGTGTGACAGAGACAGCTATATATACATCAAACCTCATTTCCCTCTCTTCCTGGAAATAGAGCTTGACTTTTGTTTCTTTTCATTATGTAAAAACATGTGATTGAATTTTGGTCCTTAAAATTTGAGTATAAGTGATGTGTGTTACTTCTTTGCTAAAGTGGTTAAGAAGCGCATGCTTTCCCTATCTGCTGGCTGTAGGATCTAAGAGTGGGTGGAGCTTCAAGATATAAACTGTGTCAAATTGCTGAATACAGACAGCTTGACTTGAAACACCTGTGTCAAAGTGAAACATGGAAGAAAAATAAACTCTCTGTGTGTGGGTGTGTTGAGCCATGAGATTCTAGGATCTATTTGCAAATTTTCGTTATTGAAAGAGTCTCTGGGCAAATTATTGAATGATGCAGAATGCATCAAGAGAAGATGGAAGGAATACACAGAGTCACTGTACCAAAAGGAAATGGTTAATGTTCAACCATTTCAAGAGGTAGCATATGATACTGAAGGAGGAAGTCCAAGGTGCATTGAAGGAATTGGCAAAGAACAAGGCACCAGGAATTGATGGAATAAAAATTAAAATCTTTCAAGAAAGTGAGGTGGCACAGGAGGCACTCACTCATCTCTGCCAAGAAATTTGGAAGACAACTACCCGACTGATTGGAAGAGATCCATATTTGTGCCCATTCCAAAGAGAGGTGACCCACCGGAATGCGGAAATCATCAGACAATCTCTTTGATATCCCATGTGAGTCAAGTTTTACTAAAAGTAATACAGAAACAGCTGACATTGACAAAAAACTTCCAGAGGTTCAAGTCAGATTCAGAAGAGGCTGTGGAACGAGGGATATAATTGCAGATGTCGATGGATTTTGGCTGAAAGCAGAGACTATCAGAAAGATGTTTACCTGTGCTTTATTGACTACACAAAGCCTTTCAATTGTGTGGATCATGACAAGCTATGGACAATATTGTGAAGTTTGAGTATTATGGAACACTTAATTGTGCTCAGGTACAGAGGAATCTGTACCTGGACCAAGAGGCAGTTGTTCGAACAGAAAATGGGAACACTGAATGATTTAAAATTAAGAAAGGTGTATGACAAGGCTGTATTCTTTCACCATACTTATTCAACCTGTATGCTGAGCAAATAATCTGAGAAGCTGGGTTCTATGAAGAAAAACATGGCATCAGGATTGGAGGAAGACTCATTAACAACCTGTGATATGCAGATAATACAACCTTGCTTGCTGAAAGTGAAGAGGACTTAAAACATTTACTGATGAAGATCAAGGAGCACAGCCTTCAATGTAAAGAAAACAAGAATCCTCACCACTGGAACAATAAACAATATTCTTATCAACGGCAAAAAGATTGAAGTTGTCAAGGACTTAATTCTTCTTGGATCAACTATCAACAATCACAGAAGCAGCAGTCAAGAAATCAAACAACGTATTACGTTAGACAAATTTGCTGCAAAGACCTTTTTAAAGTGTTGAAGAGCGAAGATGTCAGCTTGAAGACTAAGGTGCACCTGACCCAAACCATGGTATTTTCAATAACCTCATATGCATGCCAAAGCTGGACAGTGACTAAGGAAGACAGTAGAAGAATTGATGCTTTTGAGTTATGGTGTTGGAGGAGAATATTAAAAGTGCCATGGGATTCCAAAAGAACCAATAGATCTGTTTTGGAAGAAGTGCAGCCAGAGTGCTCCTTAGAGGCAAAGATGGCCAAAATTCGTCTCTCATACTTTGGACATATTGTCAGGAGGGACCAGTTGCTGGAGAAGGATATCATGTTTGGTAAGGTGAAGGGTCAGAGAAAAAGAGGAAGACCCCAAATGAGATGGATTGGCCAAGTGGCAGCATCGATGGACTCAAGCTTGGCAACAGTAGTGAGGTTGGCCCAGGATCAGTCAGTGTTTCATTCTACTGTACATAGGGTCACTATGAATTGGTACTGACTTGATGGCACCTAACAACAACAACATTACTATGCTAATTAGTCTTTCATTCATAGGCAATTTGAAAAAGAAGAAGATTCCAGATGACTAGGAGCTGTTAGACTACTTTATCAGAGAAAAAGTGATGATGGGTAATTTTAGAGTTGAGCCAATGAAGATTGAAAGAATATTAAAGACATAAATACTGCATTAGAAATTAAAGATAATGAAAAAATAAGAGCAACTAACACAATGTTAACACTTTAAACTGAGAAATTAGAATAGCAAGTTACCTCAGACAAAAAGGAGTACATGAGATGGGTTGATGTGAGGATCATAATTATGAAGTAAATGCAGTTAATGTTTGGCATATGAGTAACATAGCAAGTTAGAAATGCAGAATGGGAAAATTGTGACATGTTGAGTGTAGCTTTAGATTTATAAGCCATTGAGGAACCCTGGTGTCTCAGTGGGTTAAGCATTGGGTTGCTAACTTGCCCCTCTATGAGAGAAAGCTGAGGCTGTCTGCTTCCATAAAGACTTATCGTCTCAGAAACCCTATGGAGCAAGTCTATTCTGTCCTCTTAGTTTACTATGAGCCAGAATTGACTTGATGGCAGTGGGATGAACAAAATATTGAATGATGCAGGGTGCATCAAAAGAAGATGGAAGGAATATACAGAGCCACTCTGACACAAATAATTGGTTGATGTTCAGCCATTTCAAGAAGTAGCATATGATTAAGAACCAAGAGTACTGAGGGAAGAAGCTCAAGCTACACTGAAGGCATTGGTGAAAAACAAGACTCCAGGAACAGGCAGAATACCAACTGAGATGTTTCAACACATGGATACAGTGCTGAAGGTACTCACTGTCTATGACAAGAAATTTGGTCAACTGACTTGTAGAGATCCATATTCGTGCCATTCCAAAGAAAGGTCATCAAATGGAGCTCAGAAATAAATAATTTCATTAATATTGCATGCAAGACAAATTTTGGTGAAGATATTTTAAATACAGTTGCAGCAGTACATTCACAAGAAACTGCCAAAAATACAAGCCAGATTCAGAAGAGCATGGGGAACAAGGGATACCACTGCTTATGTTAGATGGATATTGGTGGAAAGCAATATAGGTGTCATCTAGTCGATACTGATTAATAGTGATTCTATGCACAACAGAATGAAATACTTCTGGGTCTTGCGCCAGCCTCACGATTGTTGCGATTGAGCGGCCACAGCTCCAATCCATTTCACTGGGGTTCTTCCTCTTTTTCTCAGACCCTCTACTTTATTAAGCATGATGTTCTTCTCTAGCAACTTTCTGACTGTACTTCTTCCAACACAGATTTGTTTGATTTTCTGGCAGTCCAAGGTACTTTTAATATTCTTCTCTAACACCATATCTCAAATGCATCAATTCTTCTACAGTATTCTTTATTCATTGTTCAACTTTCACATGCATATGTTGAAAATAACTTGATTTGGGTCAAGTGTACCTTAGTCCTCAAACTGACATCTTTGCTCTTGGACGCTTTGACTAGGTCTTGTGCTGTAGATTTGCTTTATTCAATATGTCACTTGATATCTTGAATGCTGCTTCTGTGAGTATTGATAGTGGATCCAAGCAAATTAAAGTCTTTGACAATTTCTGGGTTTTCTCCATTTATCAAGATGTTATTTACTGGTCCAGTGGTGAGGATTTTTGTTTTCTTTACATTGAGTTGCAACCCATACTGAAGGCTGTGGTCTTTGATCTTCATCAGTAAGGATTGTAAGTTATCTTTGCTTCCAGCAAGCTAAGTTGTATTATCTGCATATCACAGGTTGTTAATGAGTCTTCCTTCACGCCTGATGCCATGTTTTTCTTCATATAATCTGGTTTCTCGGATTATTTGCTTATCATACAGATTGCATAAGTATGGTGAAAGAATATAACTCTGGTGTGCACCTGATTTTAAGCCATTCAATGTCCCCTTGTTCCATTTGAACCACGTCCTCTTGGTCTAGGTACAGGTTCCTCAACAAAATTAAGTGTTCTGGAAGGCCCATTCGTCATAATGTTATCCTTAGTTTGTAGAAAGATAGTTACTTATGTTTTATTGACGTTACAGGGCATCCATCAGTTTGGATCATAAACCATGGATAGCAGGAAATTCCTGAACACTTCATTCTGCTCATGCAGGACTTGTGCAAAGACCAGAAGGCAGTTGCTAGAATAAGAACAAAAAAGGTATATGAAATGATTTAAAATCAGGAAAGATCTGTTTTAGGGTTATATCGTTTGATCATACTTATTCAATCTATATACTGAGCAGATAACCCAAGAAGCTAGACTGTATGAAGAAGAATGTGGCCTCAAGATTGGAGGAAGATTTATTGTAAAAAACCTGTGAAATGCCGATGACACAATCTTGCTTTCTAAAAGTGAAATGTAGAGTTAAAGTGCTTATTAATAAAGATCAAAAAACACAGTCTTCAATATGGATTACAACTCAGTGTAAAGAAACACACAAATCCCCACCACTGGACCAATAAACAACATCATGAAAAACTGAAGCTTGTGTATGTATGCAGAAAGGTTTATATGAAGGAAATAGCTCACATGGTTGTAGAGGTGGGCAAACCCTAAGTTCATGGGTCAGATGTAATGTTAGAGACTTTTAACTCATGTAGCTGCAGGAACTGATTAACCCAAGATTGGTAGATCAGACAGCAGGCTTTTGGCTGCAGAGTGAAGGTATCTAGTGTTGGTAGGTATAATAGCAGGCTTCTGATGACTCCCAGGAATAGCAGGATATATGATAGGTCTCTGATCAAGTTCAAATAATTGGAGGTCAGATGATGAGCCAGTTACAGGATCCAGACATAGCACAAGGCAAGCAAACTTTGCCTAAGTGTCTAACATATCAGAAGCAGCACACACACTCAAGGAAAGTTCCTTTACATTAACAATCTGCTCACAGTATATCTCATCATGAAAGTGACTACATTATATTAGATCTCATCATGGAGGATTGCTATATCTTAACTACCAAACCACTGAGGATCCTGGCCCAGTCAAGTTGACACAAATCCTTAGCTATCACAGACATTACTCTTGGTAAAGTAGAAGATAAGCAAGAAAGAGGAAGACTCTCAACAATATGACACTGTGGCTGAAACAATGGGCTTAACCATAACAAAGATTATGAAGATGGCAGAAGAGTAGATAGTGTTTTTTTTTGTACTATACATAGGGTTGCTAGGAGGAGGAACCAACTCAATGTCATCTAACTACAACAATATACATGTCATTTGTAATCTGCCCTCCTTGCTCTACCACACACACACACATTACCTGCCAGTGGGCTCATTTTGCTCCATTTTCACTGGCTTCCTTGTGTTTCCTTTAATATACCTGACATACTTTTGTTTCATGTCCTTTGTACTTTCTTTAGTATTTGTAGGGGATGGTTCCAATGTCTTCCCTTTTGTTTAGGATGTCACTCAAATATCATTTCGTAAGAGACAATCATTGGCTACCCTACCTAAAATGTAAGCCTAGCTTTTTAAATTTTTCTTTTCTGCTTACTTTTTTTTCTTGGTGTTTTTCACTATTTATTTACTTTTCTTATTGTCTGTTGTCCCTATTAGAATCTCAACTTCATATGTTCTTTTTTTGTTCTGTTGTATCAAAGGGAGCTTTGCACAGAGCATTGCTCAATATTTTTTGAATGAATAATAGTTCCAGGGAAACACAATTTATAAGAAAAAGCTTTAAAACTGGGGAAAGCATTTTCATAAGAATGTAAAATGTTGAGAGATAGTCCCAATTCTCTTTTAGTCAGTCAATAATTTTATTCATTAACATCTTCAAAATGCTTTAAATAAAATTTAAAATACTAAATAGTGCAAGTAATAAAAATACATTATATAATTGATGTTGATTTTAAAATGTTGATACTAGGATGATGAGGAAGGATTTTGAGGACATGCATCAAAATCAGAACAGCAGTCTAGAAACATAGTCCTTGGATGGTGTGAGGGCTACAATTGGAGATCAGTCATACTGTCTCTGGGAATTCCACATCTACTTTTGGGAGGCTTGATATAAAGATAGAGAGAGGTTTCAGTTTACACAAGGGCTTAAAAGCCTCATTAAATTTATGTATGTTTGCTTTATTTGAGATAGAAAAAAGAAATTAGTTGTTGACTATTTTTTATTATCGAGTCCTGGTGTGGTGCTGTTGGATTGGTACTGGACTGCAAATCCAAATATTGGTGGTTCAAACCCACCTGCTGCTCCTCGGAAACCCTATACAGGGTGGATATGAGTTGGAATCGACTTGATGGCAGTTAACAATAATAATTCTTGATTAAAAAGCATTATACTGAGAATCATGGCAACACACATCAGCTCTCTTCCAAAGTCTCTGTATAATTCACAATAATGTAACTGAATTAATACAGAAGGACTTCAAACAGCTAGTGGACAATTCCATTCTCTTTAATTCCATTTTTCTACAAACTTTTTGAAGTCTGTTTGTATAAGTCTTAAGCAATGTGTTTTTTACAAATGACTAAGGTGTAAGTGGGAAAGATTATAACTGTATACTTTCTGAACTGTAACACTGAAAAAGGTGAAGCTAATAAAGCTGTTCTTAAGAATTGAGTGATTGATCCATTCATTTGTCAACATTGATTGAATTTTTCCTTTGTGCTAGGGACTGATCTGTATGGCAGGGATTCAAGATTATTAAAAATTGATGAATGCACAAAAAATTCTCATTGTATTGTGGGACACAGGCATGTACATGAATAATATTGTGTAAAATACTACATAGTATATTTCATTTTTTATACAAGTATGGTCATAGATTTATAAAAGGTAACCTAGGAGGCAATGATTTTAAACACAGGTGCACATTATTGGAGGAATCTAGAATTTAACTGTGAGGAGCCAGCTTATGAGGAGAAACCCAGTATACATGGCTTACTGCTAATGTGTGTTTAGAGTAATATAATATCTAAAAATGAATACATGGAAATGTAAGTTTATACATTTATAATTATACAAATTGATAGATGAATTAATAAGAAAATTTGAACCTGAAATTTGGGACAGATATTAGGGCTAGAAATCAGTAGTTTGATAGTGATTTGTAAGTGTTAACTAAAGCTACAGAAGTAAATGCAGTTACTCAGAGAATACAGAGTATGAAGAGGGTTTTTAAAAATGCCTGCATTGGACCACCAAGGGAGGAGAGCATGCGTGGAATGCGGGACCCTATCCAGAGAAGCAGCAACACCAGAGAGGGAGGCGGAAATCAGAATATGGAGAGAGAGAGAGAGAGAGCAGCTGAGGATTCTAGACTCAAAGAAAGAGAAAGACTGTGTGCTGGGCCCAGGAAGCAGGTTTGCAGAATGTGGCCTTTGTTGTTTAAATTATTATATATTCCTGAGTGTTTTTGTGTAACTATCCCCATTCCCCCCCCCCCCACACACACAAAAAAAAAAACCCACCACCACCAACAACAACAGTGGGACTAGAAGCAGATACTGTTGAATGATGATGCACAGAGGTGATTGTAATCATTGCAATGAAACGATGGTGTAAAATTGATATTCTCCCATGTAAACTACCACTCAATTCACAATAAAAACTGAAAGAAAAAAAAGAAGCCTGCATTAAAGGATTGGTAGACTAAGAGAAGCCTGCAGTAGAAATGGTGTAAAAATATGAGTCTGTAGTAGAACCTGGAGACCCATTTCAATGCCATGACGGGTTAAGTTTAAAGAGAGAAATTTCCAACTTGGTCAAATATCTCTTAGCATCAAATTGTTGTTGTTGTTGTTATCAGGTGCCATCAAGTCGGAACTGACTCATAGCAACCCCATGAACAGCAGAACGAAACAATGTCCTATCCTGGGCCAACCTCACAACCGCTGCCACACTTGATGCCACCTGGCCAATCCATCTCTTTGGGGGTCTTCCTCTTTTTCTCTGACCCTCCATCTTACCAAGCATGATATCCTTCTCCAGTGACTGTTCCCTCCTGACAATATGTCCAAAGTACGAGAGACGAAGTTTAGCCACCTAGGCCTCAAAGGAGCACTCTGGCTGCACTTCTTTCAAAACAGATCTATTGGTTCTTTTGGCAGTCCATGGCACTTTTAGTATTCTCCTCCAACACCACAATTCAAAGACATCAATTCTTCTATGATCTTCCTTATTCACTGTCCATCTTTCTCACCCATATGAGGTTACTGAAAATACCATGGCTTGGGTCAGGTGCACCTTAGTCCTCAAGCTGTCATCTTTGTTCTTCAACACTTTAAAAAGTTCCTGTGCAGCAGATTTGCCTAATGCAATACGTTGTCTGATCTCTTGACTGTTGCTTCCATGAATGTTGATACTTGATCTAAGAAAAATGAAGTCCTTGACAACTTCAATCTTTTCTCTGTTGATAAAAATGTTGTTTACTGGGCCAGTGGTGAGGATTTTTGTTTTCTTTACATTGAGATGTAATCCATACCAAAGGCTGTGCTCTTTGATCTTCATCAGTAAATGTTTTAAGTCCTCTTCACTTTCAGCAAGCAAGGTTGTATCATCTGCATATCACAGGTTGTTAATGAGTTTTCCTCCAATCCTGATGCCACGTTTTTCTTCATAGAACCCAGCTTCTTGTATTATTTGCTCATCATACAGGTTGAATAAGTATGGTGAAAGAACATAATCTTGTCACACCTTTCCCAATTTTAAAACATTCAGTGTTCCCATGCTCTGTTCGAACAACTGCTTCTTGGTCCAGGTACAGATTTCTCAGAAGTACAATTATGTGTTCTGGAATATTCATACTTCACAATGTTATCCATAGTTTGTCATGATCCACACAGTCGAAAGCATCTGCGTAGTCAATAAAGCATAGGTAAACATCTTTCTGATATTGTCTGCTTTCAGCCAAGATCCATCGGACATCAGCAATGATATCTCTTGTTCCACGGCCTCTTCTGAATCCAGCTTGAACCTCTGGAAGTTCTCTGTCAATGTATGATTGTAGCCATTTCTGTATTACCTTTAGCAAAACTTTACTCACTTGAGATATCAAAGAGATTGTCCAATGATTTCCGCATTCTGTTGGGTCACCTCTCTTAGGAATGGGCACAAATATGGATCTCTTCCAATCAGTTGGCCTTCCAATTTTCTTGGCAGAGATGAGTGAGTGCCTCTTGTGCCGCCTCACTTTCTTGAAAGATTTCAATTTTTATTCCATCAGTTCCTGGTGCCTTGTTCTTTGCCAATTCCTTCAGTGAACTTTGGACTTCCTCCCTGAGTATCATTGGCTCTTGAT
Organism: Chrysochloris asiatica; assembly: GCF_000296735.1. Lineage (NCBI taxonomy): Eukaryota > Metazoa > Chordata > Mammalia > Afrosoricida > Chrysochloridae > Chrysochloris > Chrysochloris asiatica. The sequence continues at coordinate 3,380,174 of NW_006408707.1, forward strand.
CATATCGTACCTCTTGAAATGGTTGAACATTAACCATTTCCTTTTGGTACAATGACTCTGTGTACTCCTTCCATCTTCTCTTTATGCATTCTGCATCATTCAATAATTTGCCCAGAGAATCTTTCAATAACGAAAGTTGAGGCTTTAATTTTTCCTTTAGTTCCCCCAGCTTGAGAAATGCTGACCATGTTCTTCCTTTTTGGTTTTCTAATTCCAAATCTCTGCATATTTTATTACAGTATTTACAATCAAGATGGCAGATTGGGTAGACATGCAGTGAGGAGCTCTGTCAATAACAACACGGGATATCGGACCAAGAAGGGGATGGTGCTGGAAGTTAGCATCAAATAGAATGGTTAAAAAGAAATGCTATTAATAAAAAAATATTTCATAGCCTGTTAAAGGCGATGCTTTACAATTGTTTTATCACTCTTTATAGTACTGCTGCTGTTGTTAACTGGTGTCAAGTAGGTTCCGACTCATAGCCTCCCTGCATAGGGTTCCTGAGGAGAAGAAGCTGGTGGTTTTGAACTGCCTATCTTGTGGTTCACTGTCTAGTGCTGATCCTACAGCACCACACCAGATGTCTTTTATAGTAATAGATATTTTCATTCATTCAGAAACTAGAGAAAAAAGTGCACACATATTAAATTTCCAATGATTAGTCTTCCCATTGTGTCAGCAAACATTATCTGGTTTTTATTAGTTATAATGAAGCTATGGGGTTTTTTCCCTCCAAAATTTCAGAATTGGATGAGATCCACATGATTTCTGGATTTTCAGAACCTACTCTCCAAGATTGTAAGGAGGACATAGCATGGATCTAATTTTATAGCATCTGTATTTTTTTTCCAGGTCACTTGTTTCTTGCCTTCTTTTTTCCTAATATTTCCTGTAGAGTCTCTCTGTGGTTTTGAAAATCCCATTGGCATAATTTTGTTTTAACCAACATTCATCTTGTTGTGTGCTCAGATATTTCTAAAATATCAAATCACAGAGCTTAATACAACACAGAAAATGACATTTTTGCCTATGTGGTGTATTTATTTCTTAATGAGTTTAGGGGTCATACTAGAGGATAAATGGATGATTTGGAAGGAAGGAAGTCAAGGACACCAGCAGCAGCAATGTGATTAGTGGGTACGAGAAATGTGGATGAGTTGGTCTACGTCTAATCCTTTTGTGGCTTCCTGTGTGACACACTGTAATGAAAACATCACCGCAAATTATAAGAGTTGTGAAAACAGGCTACCAGAAGTTTTTTTTCTAAATCCTGTAGACTTTGGTAACCATAAATGTAGAGCGCCTTTTGCCATACATCTAGGCCACTCTTTTCATAGTATGTATGTGGGGGCTAAGGAAACATATGGTGGGAGATAAGTAATTAACATGAGATAAGGAAGTTAAGGAGTCTTGGTGTGGTGCTGTAGGACAATGCACTGAACCAAAAGGTCAGTTTGAACTACAAGATTGGCAATTCAAACTCATCTTCATTCCTCAGAAACCCTTTATCAGGTTGCTATGAATCTGAATCCACTCAAAGGCACTAAATAACAGATAACAATAACAAAGGAAGATAAACATTTGAAGTCAGTGGGTTAGGCATCTAGAGGATAGCTGTTTCATAAATTGGAATATAGAAATCAGTTGAACGTCAAGTTTCAGTTATGGGACTAACAATCTTATTTGCTTTTGAATGCCAGTTCAATTGGAGTATTAAATATAATCATTTTTTTTACTCTTGCCACTGTATTAGAGATTTTAGGTATATGATATAGCATTTAATTAAATACAAACAAACCCTTTTGTATAAAACTGTCTAATAATTTAGGTCTTGCTTGGGAATTTATAATGAACAGTTTGTGTCATGTAATATAGTTGAAAGTTCTTTGAGAAATATAAAGGATCTTACAAATTTTTTATTGAAACCTCACAATTGTGTTAATAGACATAGTTCTAAATCATTTTAAAAGATGTTATCATTTATTCCTCCCAAGAGCTCTAAAGATGTGTACTATTATCCTCCCATTTTACAGGTAAGATATTGGGTGAAAAAGGATGGAGTCATGAATTACACCCATGACTCTGACTCCAGAACATGTGCCTTAACCTTTCACCTATTCGTTGCCCAGTTCTGTATACTTTCTGCTATGCTACCATAAACTTTATCTCATGTGAGTTTCACACCACACCAGTGTGAGGCAGTTAAGTAAAGAAAACTATTCCTAGATTGAAGATGAAGTCCATAGACAATGAAATGATTCCTTATTAAAAACAAAACAAAACAAAAACAAAACCTCTTCAACAAACTGGACTAAATTCCAAGTTTTTCATTCTATTTCAGGCTTATTATCTAATAATCATAGTTCCTAGGTCATGCAAAATGCATTAGTCCTGGACTACTTATGGAAACCTGGCAGTTTGAATTCACCCAGAGGCACCTTGGGAGAAAGGCCTGGTGATTTGCTTCTGAAAGGTCATAGTCTTGAAAAACCTGTGAAGCATAGTTCTTCTCTGAGACACATGAGGATTCAATCACTTGTAATCAACGTGGGTTTTTTAATCTAATAATTAATTCACTTCTTTTTGGTGACTCTGGAATTTTTCCTAGGAACAAACAAAGAAGCATTTTAATAAAGTATATGTGTGAGTGTGTGGTTTAATACCATTCACATTTTTTAATATAAAAGAAATAAGAAAGCAAATGAGTTTTTATTTGAAACATTATTTCAATAGGTAGCTGCAAGGCAGTATTAACAGACCAGAAATGAACATTTGGAAGTCTTTGGCTTATGGATAATAGCTGAGGTCATTGGGTAGATGGACTCTCCCTAGAAGAATAATATGAAAGTGTCACACCATGACCAATAAGGAAAAGGAACCAGTAAAATGATTTTGGTGCATAAGACAGTTTGAAATAATTCAAGACTATCATTGTGCTTTAAATGGCTCCATTTCACCTTCACTCCCCCCCTCCCCACGAAATCCTAAAAGAGTAAGTCAGTTAAACTTATATTTAATGCGTGCTTAATATGATCACATTGTAGTTTCTGTTAGGTGCCATCAAGTTGGTTTTCGCCTCATAAATACCCTATGGACAACAGACCGAGACACTGCCTGGACCTGTGCCATTCTCACAATTGTTGTAATGTTTAAGCCCATTGTTTTGTTTTGTTTTTCCTTTTATTGTGTGATAATTTACATGGGGGAACATTAGCTTTACACTCATTCTATTATACATCGTTTCATTTCCATAGTTACCATCCTGTCCATGCATCATCACCCAACCAAAGGTTATACCCCACAGGCCCCCATCTTCCCCCACAATTCTCAGCACATAGCTCCCTTCCCTCCCTGGATCTCAAGTCCTCAGCCACTCCATCTCTTCATGTCATCCTCTCTGTCTCCATCTCAGGCCTTGCTGCTTCTCTGGGTGGGGTCCTGATCTCTGTTCTTCTCCAGTGATGGTCCCAGGGGCCTTTGCTCCTAGACTGAAAGGTTAATCACATCCCTCCTTGATATAAAATATCCACCTTTACCTTTCCAGTACTCACAATCCATTCTGATAGCAATTATTCACCCCTGCATCACAAGAGACCCATCCGCATTTCTTTTCATCAGCCCTTCCTAGACAGGTTGGCTATTACTCACTTGAGACTCCACCCTCCTCCCCGTCCTGTCGATCCAGGTTCCCTCTTGAAAGCTTGTAAGCCAGTCACTTCTTACCTTTGTATCCCTCCCCCTATTTTGGGTAGCCAATGTTCAAGTTGCCCATCCCTATACTGGACATATTGTAACCCCTTTTTAGGTATTCCAGTCAGTTCCAGCCAGAAGACGGACTTACAAGCTTTCTATGGTGGTATTTCTGGTTATTCCTCCCTCTACTCTCCTGTGACTGTTTTATAATATAATGCATGGAAAACCAAGGTTCAAGAGTCAGCCAAACATCTCACCATTTTTCTCCCCCTTTCCCCATTCCAATCATGTCCAGTCTCTGTATCCCAGAGCCCTGTTGTTCCAAGGCTGTGCCTACATTATTTATTACCTCTGTCCCATTTAGCTCATTCCTACCTGTCTGCTCTCCCATTTGCTTTGTTCAGCCATTCCCCTCTCCCTACTTGTATATTGCCCCTCCTCCCCAACACCCAAGCTATCCCGTGTCTTTTCCCTGCCCTGTGCTCCACCTTCCCCTCCCATCCTTAACCCCACTCCTATGCCCTAGCATCCAGTTAATCATCCACTTCAGTGGAATTGTATGGGTTCTTTTTCTTAGTAAAGTAGTGGTCCTATGCAATATTTTTCCTTTTGAGATTGACTAATTTCACTCAACATAATGTTCTTAAGGTTCATCCATGTTAGGAAGTGGTATGCAGCTTCCTTGTTATTTTTCAGTATAGCATAGTACTCCATTGTGTGTATGTACCACAGTTTGTTTATCTATTCTTCAGTTGATGGGCACTTTGGCTGTCTCCATCTTTTTGCTATTGTAAATAGTGCAGCTATGAACATTGGAGTGCATATATCTTCCCGTGTTGTGGCTTGTTTTTCTTGTGGGTAAATACCAAGTAGCAGAATTGTTGGATAGAATGGTATTTCTATTTTCAACCTTCTGAGGAAGCGCCATATTACTTTCCAGAGAGGTTGGACCATATTTCAGTCCCACCAGCAATGCAGGAGTGTCTCAGTCTCTCCACATCCTCGCCAGCATTTATTGTCCTCAAGTTTTTTGATCTTTGCTGTTATTGCTGGTGTGAGATGATATCTCATTGTTTTGATTTGCATCTCTCTAATGGCTAGTGATCGTGAACTTTTCTTCATATGTTTATTGGCTGCCCGGATCTCCTCCCTGGTGAAGTGTCTGTTCATATCCTGTGCTCATTTCTTAATTGGGTCATTTGTCTTATTTTTGTAGATGTGTAGCATTTTCCTATATATTTTAGAGATGAGTCCCTTATCCGATATGTCGTTGCAAAAGATTTTTTTCCCAGTCTGTGGGTTCCCTTTTTACTCTCTTGGTGAAGTCTTTTGATGTGCACAAGTTTTTAATTTTTAGTAAGTCCCACCCATCTCTTTTGTCTATTTTTGTTTGTGTACTTTTCAAAATGTGTGGTAGTCGGTATATGCCCTGGATTTGTTGATGATCTTCATAATTTTGGGATTCACATTTAGCTCTGTAATCCATGTTGAGTTCATTTTTGTATAGGGCATGAGACAAAGGGTCTTGTTTCAGTCTTTTACATATTGCTTTCCAGTTCTGCCAGCACCAAGAGACTATCACTTCCCCATGCAATGTGCCTAGGCACTTTGCCGAAGATCATATGGCTGTACGTGGTTGGGTTGATATCTGGATTCTCGATTCTGTTCCATTGATCAATGTCTCTTTCATTGTACCAGTACCACGCTGTTTTGACCACTGTAGCCATGTAGTAACAGCCAGGCTGTTTGGCTGCAAGTTGCGGAAAGCCTCATCTCTCTCATGTGGAGGGCCTGGAGGATTTGAGCTGCTTACCGCGAGGTTCGCAACCAGGTTTGTTTGTTTGTTTGTTTGTTTAACCACTACACTACCAGGACTTCCTTGAAGATGGCGGATCGGG